>NC_134832.1:119736661-119788043 GCF_004210375.1 Tachypleus tridentatus | reverse complement strand
CAAAATATAAACAAATAAAACCCAGTGTCTGATACCAATAACTTATAAACACCAGACAGGTTTAGAGATGCTTAAAATTGCACGTTAAATAATACAGACCTTTTTTTTTTTGTCATGATTTAGGCTTACCGTTCTACAACTGGAGGTATGACCGACTCGCAATCGACCTGGGCGCTATCAGTATCACCTACAGTTCCGCTATTCTCGCTCGTGGAACTGTCTTCACCACTAAAACTCGACAGATCTGTGTCAAAAGTAACTGTTCTAGGTACGTTCAGAGTAGGTTCGAATTGATAGGGCGCGACTCGACACTGTTCAGAACACAAATTCAAAACAGACTCCGCCTCTGTTTCTCCGTATGCAATTGCCATGTTTATTTACATTCAACGCGCAGGCGTTGGCGGTTTCTTTGCCAACTATTACGTCACAGTACTTTTTTTAGCGGCAAAGGTAAAAACTAAAACGTTCGGATTCCCGCTCGTTAAAGGCTCTTTCTGCACCAAGTTCTACGTTTCATGTATTATCACATATTCTTTGTAAAAAATGTGAACATGCGAAATCAATCAGTATGACTAGTTCTTTAGACTGCAAACTTTTTTTTATTCTGTAAAATTCACCTTTAATATAGTACATCGGCAATTGCGTCAAGGATCAAAAGCCACTTCGCATTTTCGGAAAGGGAGAAAAATTATTTTGTATGACAAAGCACTTAAAAAGTGAAGTAAAATACGCCGCCCAACGTGGGGCTCGAACCCACGACCCTGAGATTAAGAGTCTCATGCTCTACCGACTGAGCTAGTCGGGCCGGTTTATGTATATATTGTAGTTTTGTTTCTTTTTCACATTTCTTTATGATCGTTTCTTTTTACTTCTCATTTTCGTTCAGGCTTTTCATTTATTTCTACATTAAGTATTTTTCAGTAAGTAGCAAGTAGAGTTATATATCACCCCGAAACAATTTCCTACAATTTCACGTAAACGTTATTCAATTCTATTCAGTCTTTCCTCAAGATTTTTGAATAAATGAAAGAAAAAGAAAAACTTTTTATTACACGAAATCTTACCAGCCATTGCTATTCGAAGAGCTAACAAACTTATACTCATTCATCCTTTCATTAACGTACCTGTCGTTAGATGTATCATAACATTTTAATCATAAATTTTTTCTCTTTGTAGGAATTTATCAATTACAGAAGGTGATTCTTTAGTGGTGATTAGACGTAAACTATATCAGGCTTGTATTTTCTCTGGAAGAATAATTACTTTCGAGAAAATTACACAACACAAACTTTATCAAATTCACCATACCAAAAACACGTTAGAGCAAGCACGTAAATATTTTCATCTCTTTCCATTTCAGAATTGATAACATTAAAATACGAGGTTCGATTATATGCATTCGAGAAATTTAAACGTGATTAAAAGGCAAAGAGGCTCCATAAGGACTTTCATCGTTCACTCTCGCTTATGTATTGTCACAAATTACGGGCAATAATAAAATCACATAGTAGATTTTCTACCAAAGTTCAAACTTTCCTCACAAAACACAGGTTGCGTGTTACATATGAAAGTGTTTCTCTAATTCATTCATTGTCATCCATGTATTGATGCGGTGAGAACACGCAGATTTAAATAGTGCGCATTCCATACATTACTTCATTAAACATGTTCTCAACATGAAAGTCATTAACAAACTTTTCGCGGACACTCATGTATTTATATCATTAGCGTATCAGCAGAAATCCTCCTATTTAAAATCAATAACGGTGATCACCGCTCAATTGAAACCACGTAGAGTTTCTTTTACAATAGAGGATAATTTTAAAGGGTTATTTTAAAGAAAATTAATACCTAAATCGTTTATCATACAATGCTGTTGTAGAAAACCCAGATAAAGTGGACAAGGGATGCGATAATTATAGCTGAAAGTTTGCAATGGTGATAAAAGCTTTCAAAGTGCTGATTTTGAATGACGAACGAAAGAACAACAGCAACAAATATTTGACAGGGCATGGATCCTTACGGTAAGAATCCTTAAATTCTTTAATGTTTCTTAATTTACCCATTCGTCTTTAGCAAGTTATATTGAAATAGGTAAAGGAGTGGATATAAAAATTTCTAAAGCTCCAATATTTTTCAAAATGATTTAACCACAGAGTAAAAGAGCGAAAAATAATACAATAATGCACGAATTCTCAAAACATTATAAAAGTAATTCAATACGACATGATTGTAACGAAGTTGTGCTATTATATTTATACCTGCGGCAAAGTATCATTCATTCCCAAGAATTTCCAGAAGGGAAGAAATTGGAGCACGTCACAATAACTTCCTGTGATTTATGATAATTCTCACTTAACCTAAACCCTTCACGATTATTGACTCTATAAAATACGTTCTTCCGTGACTTCTCTCTTAAAGGTGAATTTTCAACACATTTAATAATTGCCTTAGAAACCATACTTTTTTAGGTATAATTCCTGTGTTGTTGCCCTATTTTTAAATACTTTCGTTTTCGAGTAAAAACTGAAACAAAATACGCGGGTTCTCGAACCGAAGTTCCTCTCGGTCGTTCGGCTGTTTCCGTGACGTTTTACAACTATGACGTAATAGTTGCCAAACACGCTTCGTTGCGCGCCGGCCGACCATTTTGTTACTTTCAGTGCTGGTGTTCTATGTAAATCCATCGGTGCTTTTTTCAGGTAACATACTTTGTGAGCGAATTTTTTGTCTTGATATTGTTACTTTATGTTTGTTTTATGATAACATGATCTACTGCATTAATTATTGTTGTAAAAATCAAGGAAAAGGTTCTTTTCGTCTCCGTGCAAAGAGAAATAACCGGCTGTGTGGCCACAGTGGGCGCGGATGGTCAACAGGAAGAATTGTACTCCTTAACAGCATGCAACGCTTTGTCGAGATCACTTTGAACGCTCATGTTTTGTGTCGGATCCCACTGTTTTGGATTGCGTGGGTTTCATGCCAGGCAGGTTGAGACTGAAAAATACCATCGGCAGAAGACAGTATCGTCCTCAACATATTTCCTCGTGTAGAACTGAGGACTGATCTCAGCCTGCACGGTAGAGGTTACCATAGTCGGCAAAATATAAACAAATAAAACCCAGTGTCTGATACCAATAACTTATAAACACCAGACAGGTTTAGAGATGCTTAAAATTGCACGTTAAATAATACAGACCTTTTTTTTTTTGTCATGATTTAGGCTTACCGTTCTACAACTGGAGGTATGACCGACTCGCAATCGACCTGGGCGCTATCAGTATCACCTACAGTTCCGCTATTCTCGCTCGTGGAACTGTCTTCACCACTAAAACTCGACAGATCTGTGTCAAAAGTAACTGTTCTAGGTACGTTCAGAGTAGGTTCGAATTGATAGGGCGCGACTCGACACTGTTCAGAACACAAATTCAAAACAGACTCCGCCTCTGTTTCTCCGTATGCAATTGCCATGTTTATTTACATTCAACGCGCAGGCGTTGGCGGTTTCTTTGCCAACTATTACGTCACAGTACTTTTTTTAGCGGCAAAGGTAAAAACTAAAACGTTCGGATTCCCGCTCGTTAAAGGCTCTTTCTGCACCAAGTTCTACGTTTCATGTATTATCACATATTCTTTGTAAAAAATGTGAACATGCGAAATCAATCAGTATGACTAGTTCTTTAGACTGCAAACTTTTTTTTATTCTGTAAAATTCACCTTTAATATAGTACATCGGCAATTGCGTCAAGGATCAAAAGCCACTTCGCATTTTCGGAAAGGGAGAAAAATTATTTTGTATGACAAAGCACTTAAAAGTGAAGTAAAATACGCCGCCCAACGTGGGGCTCGAACCCACGACCCTGAGATTAAGAGTCTCATGCTCTACCGACTGAGCTAGTCGGGCCGGTTTATGTATATATTGTAGTTTTGTTTCTTTTTCACATTTCTTTATGATCGTTTCTTTTACTTCTCATTTTCGTTCAGGCTTTTCATTTATTTCTACATTAAGTATTTTTCAGTAAGTAGCAAGTAGAGTTATATATCACCCCGAAACAATTTCCTACAATTTCACGTAAACGTTATTCAATTCTATTCAGTCTTTCCTCAAGATTTTTGAATAAATGAAAGAAAAAGAAAAACTTTTTATTACACGAAATCTTACCAGCCATTGCTATTCGAAGAGCTAACAAACTTATACTCATTCATCCTTTCATTAACGTACCTGTCGTTAGATGTATCATAACATTTTAATCATAAATTTTTTTCTCTTTGTAGGAATTTATCAATTACAGAAGGTGATTCTTTAGTGGTGATTAGACGTAAACTATATCAGGCTTGTATTTTCTCTGGAAGAATAATTACTTTCGAGAAAATTACACAACACAAACTTTATCAAATTCACCATACCAAAAACACGTTAGAGCAAGCACGTAAATATTTTCATCTCTTTCCATTTCAGAATTGATAACATTAAAATACGAGGTTCGATTATATGCATTCGAGAAATTTAAACGTGATTAAAAGGCAAAGAGGCTCCATAAGGACTTTCATCGTTCACTCTCGCTTATGTATTGTCACAAATTACGGGCAATAATAAAATCACATAGTAGATTTTCTACCAAAGTTCAAACTTTCCTCACAAAACACAGGTTGCGTGTTACATATGAAAGTGTTTCTCTAATTCATTCATTGTCATCCATGTATTGATGCGGTGAGAACACGCAGATTTAAATAGTGCGCATTCCATACATTACTTCATTAAACATGTTCTCAACATGAAAGTCATTAACAAACTTTTCGCGGACACTCATGTATTTATATCATTAGCGTATCAGCAGAAATCCTCCTATTTAAAATCAATAACGGTGATCACCGCTCAATTGAAACCACGTAGAGTTTCTTTTACAATAGAGGATAATTTTAAAGGGTTATTTTAAAGAAAATTAATACCTAAATCGTTTATCATACAATGCTGTTGTAGAAAACCCAGATAAAGTGGACAAGGGATGCGATAATTATAGCTGAAAGTTTGCAATGGTGATAAAAGCTTTCAAAGTGCTGATTTTGAATGACGAACGAAAGAACAACAGCAACAAATATTTGACAGGGGCATGGATCCTTACGGTAAGAATCCTTAAATTCTTTAATGTTTCTTAATTTACCCATTCGTCTTTAGCAAGTTATATTGAAATAGGTAAAGGAGTGGATATAAAAATTTCTAAAGCTCCAATATTTTTCAAAATGATTTAACCACAGAGTAAAAGAGCGAAAAATAATACAATAATGCACGAATTCTCAAAACATTATAAAAGTAATTCAATACGACATGATTGTAACGAAGTTGTGCTATTATATTTATACCTGCGGCAAAGTATCATTCATTCCCAAGAATTTCCAGAAGGGAAGAAATTGGAGCACGTCACAATAACTTCCTGTGATTTATGATAATTCTCACTTAACCTAAACCCTTCACGATTATTGACTCTATAAAATACGTTCTTCCGTGACTTCTCTCTTAAAGGTGAATTTTCAACACATTTAATAATTGCCTTAGAAACCATACTTTTTTAGGTATAATTCCTGTGTTGTTGCCCTATTTTTAAATACTTTCGTTTTCGAGTAAAAACTGAAACAAAATACGCGGGTTCTCGAACCGAAGTTCCTCTCGGTCGTTCGGCTGTTTCCGTGACGTTTTACAACTATGACGTAATAGTTGCCAAACACGCTTCGTTGCGCGCCGGCCGACCATTTTGTTACTTTCAGTGCTGGTGTTCTATGTAAATCCATCGGTGCTTTTTTCAGGTAACATACTTTGTGAGCGAATTTTTTGTCTTGATATTGTTACTTTATGTTTGTTTTATGATAACATGATCTACTGCATTAATTATTGTTGTAAAAATCAAGGAAAAGGTTCTTTTCGTCTCCGTGCAAAGAGAAATAACCGGCTGTGTGGCCACAGTGGGCGCGGATGGTCAACAGGAAGAATTGTACTCCTTAACAGCATGCAACGCTTTGTCGAGATCACTTTGAACGCTCATGTTTTGTGTCGGATCCCACTGTTTTGGATTGCGTGGGTTTCATGCCAGGCAGGTTGAGACTGAAAAATACCATCGGCAGAAGACAGTATCGTCCTCAACATATTTCCTCGTGTAGAACTGAGGACTGATCTCAGCCTGCACGGTAGAGGTTACCATAGTCGGCAAAATATAAACAAATAAAACCCAGTGTCTGATACCAATAACTTATAAACACCAGACAGGTTTAGAGATGCTTAAAATTGCACGTTAAATAATACAGACCTTTTTTTTTTTGTCATGATTTAGGCTTACCGTTCTACAACTGGAGGTATGACCGACTCGCAATCGACCTGGGCGCTATCAGTATCACCTACAGTTCCGCTATTCTCGCTCGTGGAACTGTCTTCACCACTAAAACTCGACAGATCTGTGTCAAAAGTAACTGTTCTAGGTACGTTCAGAGTAGGTTCGAATTGATAGGGCGCGACTCGACACTGTTCAGAACACAAATTCAAAACAGACTCCGCCTCTGTTTCTCCGTATGCAATTGCCATGTTTATTTACATTCAACGCGCAGGCGTTGGCGGTTTCTTTGCCAACTATTACGTCACAGTACTTTTTTTAGCGGCAAAGGTAAAAACTAAAACGTTCGGATTCCCGCTCGTTAAAGGCTCTTTCTGCACCAAGTTCTACGTTTCATGTATTATCACATATTCTTTGTAAAAAATGTGAACATGCGAAATCAATCAGTATGACTAGTTCTTTAGACTGCAAACTTTTTTTTATTCTGTAAAATTCACCTTTAATATAGTACATCGGCAATTGCGTCAAGGATCAAAAGCCACTTCGCATTTTCGGAAAGGGAGAAAAATTATTTTGTATGACAAAGCACTTAAAAGTGAAGTAAAATACGCCGCCCAACGTGGGGCTCGAACCCACGACCCTGAGATTAAGAGTCTCATGCTCTACCGACTGAGCTAGTCGGGCCGGTTTATGTATATATTGTAGTTTTGTTTCTTTTTTCACATTTCTTTATGATCGTTTCTTTTACTTCTCATTTTCGTTCAGGCTTTTCATTTATTTCTACATTAAGTATTTTTCAGTAAGTAGCAAGTAGAGTTATATATCACCCCGAAACAATTTCCTACAATTTCACGTAAACGTTATTCAATTCTATTCAGTCTTTCCTCAAGATTTTTGAATAAATGAAAGAAAAAGAAAAACTTTTTATTACACGAAATCTTACCAGCCATTGCTATTCGAAGAGCTAACAAACTTATACTCATTCATCCTTTCATTAACGTACCTGTCGTTAGATGTATCATAACATTTTAATCATAAATTTTTTTCTCTTTGTAGGAATTTATCAATTACAGAAGGTGATTCTTTAGTGGTGATTAGACGTAAACTATATCAGGCTTGTATTTTCTCTGGAAGAATAATTACTTTCGAGAAAATTACACAACACAAACTTTATCAAATTCACCATACCAAAAACACGTTAGAGCAAGCACGTAAATATTTTCATCTCTTTCCATTTCAGAATTGATAACATTAAAATACGAGGTTCGATTATATGCATTCGAGAAATTTAAACGTGATTAAAAGGCAAAGAGGCTCCATAAGGACTTTCATCGTTCACTCTCGCTTATGTATTGTCACAAATTACGGGCAATAATAAAATCACATAGTAGATTTTCTACCAAAGTTCAAACTTTCCTCACAAAACACAGGTTGCGTGTTACATATGAAAGTGTTTCTCTAATTCATTCATTGTCATCCATGTATTGATGCGGTGAGAACACGCA
Source organism: Tachypleus tridentatus (assembly GCF_004210375.1). NCBI lineage: Eukaryota > Metazoa > Arthropoda > Merostomata > Xiphosura > Limulidae > Tachypleus > Tachypleus tridentatus. The sequence goes on along the minus strand of NC_134832.1, from coordinate 119,780,218 downwards.
GATTTAAATAGTGCGCATTCCATACATTACTTCATTAAACATGTTCTCAACATGAAAGTCATTAACAAACTTTTCGCGGACACTCATGTATTTATATCATTAGCGTATCAGCAGAAATCCTCCTATTTAAAATCAATAACGGTGATCACCGCTCAATTGAAACCACGTAGAGTTTCTTTTACAATAGAGGATAATTTTAAAGGGTTATTTTAAAGAAAATTAATACCTAAATCGTTTATCATACAATGCTGTTGTAGAAAACCCAGATAAAGTGGACAAGGGATGCGATAATTATAGCTGAAAGTTTGCAATGGTGATAAAAGCTTTCAAAGTGCTGATTTTGAATGACGAACGAAAGAACAACAGCAACAAATATTTGACAGGGCATGGATCCTTACGGTAAGAATCCTTAAATTCTTTAATGTTTCTTAATTTACCCATTCGTCTTTAGCAAGTTATATTGAAATAGGTAAAGGAGTGGATATAAAAATTTCTAAAGCTCCAATATTTTTCAAAATGATTTAACCACAGAGTAAAAGAGCGAAAAATAATACAATAATGCACGAATTCTCAAAACATTATAAAAGTAATTCAATACGACATGATTGTAACGAAGTTGTGCTATTATATTTATACCTGCGGCAAAGTATCATTCATTCCCAAGAATTTCCAGAAGGGAAGAAATTGGAGCACGTCACAATAACTTCCTGTGATTTATGATAATTCTCACTTAACCTAAACCCTTCACGATTATTGACTCTATAAAATACGTTCTTCCGTGACTTCTCTCTTAAAGGTGAATTTTCAACACATTTAATAATTGCCTTAGAAACCATACTTTTTTAGGTATAATTCCTGTGTTGTTGCCCTATTTTTAAATACTTTCGTTTTCGAGTAAAAACTGAAACAAAATACGCGGGTTCTCGAACCGAAGTTCCTCTCGGTCGTTCGGCTGTTTCCGTGACGTTTTACAACTATGACGTAATAGTTGCCAAACACGCTTCGTTGCGCGCCGGCCGACCATTTTGTTACTTTCAGTGCTGGTGTTCTATGTAAATCCATCGGTGCTTTTTTCAGGTAACATACTTTGTGAGCGAATTTTTTGTCTTGATATTGTTACTTTATGTTTGTTTTATGATAACATGATCTACTGCATTAATTATTGTTGTAAAAATCAAGGAAAAGGTTCTTTTCGTCTCCGTGCAAAGAGAAATAACCGGCTGTGTGGCCACAGTGGGCGCGGATGGTCAACAGGAAGAATTGTACTCCTTAACAGCATGCAACGCTTTGTCGAGATCACTTTGAACGCTCATGTTTTGTGTCGGATCCCACTGTTTTGGATTGCGTGGGTTTCATGCCAGGCAGGTTGAGACTGAAAAATACCATCGGCAGAAGACAGTATCGTCCTCAACATATTTCCTCGTGTAGAACTGAGGACTGATCTCAGCCTGCACGGTAGAGGTTACCATAGTCGGCAAAATATAAACAAATAAAACCCAGTGTCTGATACCAATAACTTATAAACACCAGACAGGTTTAGAGATGCTTAAAATTGCACGTTAAATAATACAGACCTTTTTTTTTTTGTCATGATTTAGGCTTACCGTTCTACAACTGTAGGTATGACCGACTCGCAATCGACCTGGGCGCTATCAGTATCACCTACAGTTCCGCTATTCTCGCTCGTGGAACTGTCTTCACCACTAAAACTCGACAGATCTGTGTCAAAAGTAACTGTTCTAGGTACGTTCAGAGTAGGTTCGAATTGATAGGGCGCGACTCGACACTGTTCAGAACACAAATTCAAAACAGACTCCGCCTCTGTTTCTCCGTATGCAATTGCCATGTTTATTTACATTCAACGCGCAGGCGTTGGCGGTTTCTTTGCCAACTATTACGTCACAGTACTTTTTTTAGCGGCAAAGGTAAAAACTAAAACGTTCGGATTCCCGCTCGTTAAAGGCTCTTTCTGCACCAAGTTCTACGTTTCATGTATTATCACATATTCTTTGTAAAAAATGTGAACATGCGAAATCAATCAGTATGACTAGTTCTTTAGACTGCAAACTTTTTTTTATTCTGTAAAATTCACCTTTAATATAGTACATCGGCAATTGCGTCAAGGATCAAAAGCCACTTCGCATTTTCGGAAAGGGAGAAAAATTATTTTGTATGACAAAGCACTTAAAAGTGAAGTAAAATACGCCGCCCAACGTGGGGCTCGAACCCACGACCCTGAGATTAAGAGTCTCATGCTCTACCGACTGAGCTAGTCGGGCCGGTTTATGTATATATTGTAGTTTTGTTTCTTTTTCACATTTCTTTATGATCGTTTCTTTTACTTCTCATTTTCGTTCAGGCTTTTCATTTATTTCTACATTAAGTATTTTTCAGTAAGTAGCAAGTAGAGTTATATATCACCCCGAAACAATTTCCTACAATTTCACGTAAACGTTATTCAATTCTATTCAGTCTTTCCTCAAGATTTTTGAATAAATGAAAGAAAAAGAAAAACTTTTTATTACACGAAATCTTACCAGCCATTGCTATTCGAAGAGCTAACAAACTTATACTCATTCATCCTTTCATTAACGTACCTGTCGTTAGATGTATCATAACATTTTAATCATAAATTTTTTTCTCTTTGTAGGAATTTATCAATTACAGAAGGTGATTCTTTAGTGGTGATTAGACGTAAACTATATCAGGCTTGTATTTTCTCTGGAAGAATAATTACTTTCGAGAAAATTACACAACACAAACTTTATCAAATTCACCATACCAAAAACACGTTAGAGCAAGCACGTAAATATTTTCATCTCTTTCCATTTCAGAATTGATAACATTAAAATACGAGGTTCGATTATATGCATTCGAGAAATTTAAACGTGATTAAAAGGCAAAGAGGCTCCATAAGGACTTTCATCGTTCACTCTCGCTTATGTATTGTCACAAATTACGGGCAATAATAAAATCACATAGTAGATTTTCTACCAAAGTTCAAACTTTCCTCACAAAACACAGGTTGCGTGTTACATATGAAAGTGTTTCTCTAATTCATTCATTGTCATCCATGTATTGATGCGGTGAGAACACGCAGATTTAAATAGTGCGCATTCCATACATTACTTCATTAAACATGTTCTCAACATGAAAGTCATTAACAAACTTTTCGCGGACACTCATGTATTTATATCATTAGCGTATCAGCAGAAATCCTCCTATTTAAAATCAATAACGGTGATCACCGCTCAATTGAAACCACGTAGAGTTTCTTTTACAATAGAGGATAATTTTAAAGGGTTATTTTAAAGAAAATTAATACCTAAATCGTTTATCATACAATGCTGTTGTAGAAAACCCAGATAAAGTGGACAAGGGATGCGATAATTATAGCTGAAAGTTTGCAATGGTGATAAAAGCTTTCAAAGTGCTGATTTTGAATGACGAACGAAAGAACAACAGCAACAAATATTTGACAGGGGCATGGATCCTTACGGTAAGAATCCTTAAATTCTTTAATGTTTCTTAATTTACCCATTCGTCTTTAGCAAGTTATATTGAAATAGGTAAAGGAGTGGATATAAAAATTTCTAAAGCTCCAATATTTTTCAAAATGATTTAACCACAGAGTAAAAGAGCGAAAAATAATACAATAATGCACGAATTCTCAAAACATTATAAAAGTAATTCAATACGACATGATTGTAACGAAGTTGTGCTATTATATTTATACCTGCGGCAAAGTATCATTCATTCCCAAGAATTTCCAGAAGGGAAGAAATTGGAGCACGTCACAATAACTTCCTGTGATTTATGATAATTCTCACTTAACCTAAACCCTTCACGATTATTGACTCTATAAAATACGTTCTTCCGTGACTTCTCTCTTAAAGGTGAATTTTCAACACATTTAATAATTGCCTTAGAAACCATACTTTTTTAGGTATAATTCCTGTGTTGTTGCCCTATTTTTAAATACTTTCGTTTTCGAGTAAAAACTGAAACAAAATACGCGGGTTCTCGAACCGAAGTTCCTCTCGGTCGTTCGGCTGTTTCCGTGACGTTTTACAACTATGACGTAATAGTTGCCAAACACGCTTCGTTGCGCGCCGGCCGACCATTTTGTTACTTTCAGTGCTGGTGTTCTATGTAAATCCATCGGTGCTTTTTTCAGGTAACATACTTTGTGAGCGAATTTTTTGTCTTGATATTGTTACTTTATGTTTGTTTTATGATAACATGATCTACTGCATTAATTATTGTTGTAAAAATCAAGGAAAAGGTTCTTTTCGTCTCCGTGCAAAGAGAAATAACCGGCTGTGTGGCCACAGTGGGCGCGGATGGTCAACAGGAAGAATTGTACTCCTTAACAGCATGCAACGCTTTGTCGAGATCACTTTGAACGCTCATGTTTTGTGTCGGATCCCACTGTTTTGGATTGCGTGGGTTTCATGCCAGGCAGGTTGAGACTGAAAAATACCATCGGCAGAAGACAGTATCGTCCTCAACATATTTCCTCGTGTAGAACTGAGGACTGATCTCAGCCTGCACGGTAGAGGTTACCATAGTCGGCAAAATATAAACAAATAAAACCCAGTGTCTGATACCAATAACTTATAAACACCAGACAGGTTTAGAGATGCTTAAAATTGCACGTTAAATAATACAGACCTTTTTTTTTTTGTCATGATTTAGGCTTACCGTTCTACAACTGGAGGTATGACCGACTCGCAATCGACCTGGGCGCTATCAGTATCACCTACAGTTCCGCTATTCTCGCTCGTGGAACTGTCTTCACCACTAAAACTCGACAGATCTGTGTCAAAAGTAACTGTTCTAGGTACGTTCAGAGTAGGTTCGAATTGATAGGGCGCGACTCGACACTGTTCAGAACACAAATTCAAAACAGACTCCGCCTCTGTTTCTCCGTATGCAATTGCCATGTTTATTTACATTCAACGCGCAGGCGTTGGCGGTTTCTTTGCCAACTATTACGTCACAGTACTTTTTTTAGCGGCAAGGTAAAACTAAAACGTTCGGATTCCCGCTCGTTAAAGGCTCTTTCTGCACCAAGTTCTACGTTTCATGTATTATCACATATTCTTTGTAAAAAATGTGAACATGCGAAATCAATCAGTATGACTAGTTCTTTAGACTGCAAACTTTTTTTTATTCTGTAAAATTCACCTTTAATATAGTACATCGGCAATTGCGTCAAGGATCAAAAGCCACTTCGCATTTTCGGAAAGGGAGAAAAATTATTTTGTATGACAAAGCACTTAAAAGTGAAGTAAAATACGCCGCCCAACGTGGGGCTCGAACCCACGACCCTGAGATTAAGAGTCTCATGCTCTACCGACTGAGCTAGTCGGGCCGGTTTATGTATATATTGTAGTTTTGTTTCTTTTTCACATTTCTTTATGATCGTTTCTTTTACTTCTCATTTTCGTTCAGGCTTTTCATTTATTTCTACATTAAGTATTTTTCAGTAAGTAGCAAGTAGAGTTATATATCACCCCGAAACAATTTCCTACAATTTCACGTAAACGTTATTCAATTCTATTCAGTCTTTCCTCAAGATTTTTGAATAAATGAAAGAAAAAGAAAAACTTTTTATTACACGAAATCTTACCAGCCATTGCTATTCGAAGAGCTAACAAACTTATACTCATTCATCCTTTCATTAACGTACCTGTCGTTAGATGTATCATAACATTTTAATCATAAATTTTTTTCTCTTTGTAGGAATTTATCAATTACAGAAGGTGATTCTTTAGTGGTGATTAGACGTAAACTATATCAGGCTTGTATTTTCTCTGGAAGAATAATTACTTTCGAGAAAATTACACAACACAAACTTTATCAAATTCACCATACCAAAAACACGTTAGAGCAAGCACGTAAATATTTTCATCTCTTTCCATTTCAGAATTGATAACATTAAAATACGAGGTTCGATTATATGCATTCGAGAAATTTAAACGTGATTAAAAGGCAAAGAGGCTCCATAAGGACTTTCATCGTTCACTCTCGCTTATGTATTGTCACAAATTACGGGCAATAATAAAATCACATAGTAGATTTTCTACCAAAGTTCAAACTTTCCTCACAAAACACAGGTTGCGTGTTACATATGAAAGTGTTTCTCTAATTCATTCATTGTCATCCATGTATTGATGCGGTGAGAACACGCAGATTTAAATAGTGCGCATTCCATACATTACTTCATTAAACATGTTCTCAACATGAAAGTCATTAACAAACTTTTCGCGGACACTCATGTATTTATATCATTAGCGTATCAGCAGAAATCCTCCTATTTAAAATCAATAACGGTGATCACCGCTCAATTGAAACCACGTAGAGTTTCTTTTACAATAGAGGATAATTTTAAAGGGTTATTTTAAAGAAAATTAATACCTAAATCGTTTATCATACAATGCTGTTGTAGAAAACCCAGATAAAGTGGACAAGGGATGCGATAATTATAGCTGAAAGTTTGCAATGGTGATAAAAGCTTTCAAAGTGCTGATTTTGAATGACGAACGAAAGAACAACAGCAACAAATATTTGACAGGGCATGGATCCTTACGGTAAGAATCCTTAAATTCTTTAATGTTTCTTAATTTACCCATTCGTCTTTAGCAAGTTATATTGAAATAGGTAAAGGAGTGGATATAAAAATTTCTAAAGCTCCAATATTTTTCAAAATGATTTAACCACAGAGTAAAAGAGCGAAAAATAATACAATAATGCACGAATTCTCAAAACATTATAAAAGTAATTCAATACGACATGATTGTAACGAAGTTGTGCTATTATATTTATACCTGCGGCAAAGTATCATTCATTCCCAAGAATTTCCAGAAGGGAAGAAATTGGAGCACGTCACAATAACTTCCTGTGATTTATGATAATTCTCACTTAACCTAAACCCTTCACGATTATTGACTCTATAAAATACGTTCTTCCGTGACTTCTCTCTTAAAGGTGAATTTTCAACACATTTAATAATTGCCTTAGAAACCATACTTTTTTAGGTATAATTCCTGTGTTGTTGCCCTATTTTTAAATACTTTCGTTTTCGAGTAAAAACTGAAACAAAATACGCGGGTTCTCGAACCGAAGTTCCTCTCGGTCGTTCGGCTGTTTCCGTGACGTTTTACAACTATGACGTAATAGTTGCCAAACACGCTTCGTTGCGCGCCGGCCGACCATTTTGTTACTTTCAGTGCTGGTGTTCTATGTAAATCCATCGGTGCTTTTTTCAGGTAACATACTTTGTGAGCGAATTTTTTGTCTTGATATTGTTACTTTATGTTTGTTTTATGATAACATGATCTACTGCATTAATTATTGTTGTAAAAATCAAGGAAAAGGTTCTTTTCGTCTCCGTGCAAAGAGAAATAACCGGCTGTGTGGCCACAGTGGGCGCGGATGGTCAACAGGAAGAATTGTACTCCTTAACAGCATGCAACGCTTTGTCGAGATCACTTTGAACGCTCATGTTTTGTGTCGGATCCCACTGTTTTGGATTGCGTGGGTTTCATGCCAGGCAGGTTGAGACTGAAAAATACCATCGGCAGAAGACAGTATCGTCCTCAACATATTTCCTCGTGTAGAACTGAGGACTGATCTCAGCCTGCACGGTAGAGGTTACCATAGTCGGCAAAATATAAACAAATAAAACCCAGTGTCTGATACCAATAACTTATAAACACCAGACAGGTTTAGAGATGCTTAAAATTGCACGTTAAATAATACAGACCTTTTTTTTTTTGTCATGATTTAGGCTTACCGTTCTACAACTGTAGGTATGACCGACTCGCAATCGACCTGGGCGCTATCAGTATCACCTACAGTTCCGCTATTCTCGCTCGTGGAACTGTCTTCACCACTAAAACTCGACAGATCTGTGTCAAAAGTAACTGTTCTAGGTACGTTCAGAGTAGGTTCGAATTGATAGGGCGCGACTCGACACTGTTCAGAACACAAATTCAAAACAGACTCCGCCTCTGTTTCTCCGTATGCAATTGCCATGTTTATTTACATTCAACGCGCAGGCGTTGGCGGTTTCTTTGCCAACTATTACGTCACAGTACTTTTTTTAGCGGCAAAGGTAAAAACTAAAACGTTCGGATTCCCGCTCGTTAAAGGCTCTTTCTGCACCAAGTTCTACGTTTCATGTATTATCACATATTCTTTGTAAAAAATGTGAACATGCGAAATCAATCAGTATGACTAGTTCTTTAGACTGCAAACTTTTTTTTATTCTGTAAAATTCACCTTTAATATAGTACATCGGCAATTGCGTCAAGGATCAAAAGCCACTTCGCATTTTCGGAAAGGGAGAAAAATTATTTTGTATGACAAAGCACTTAAAAGTGAAGTAAAATACGCCGCCCAACGTGGGGCTCGAACCCACGACCCTGAGATTAAGAGTCTCATGCTCTACCGACTGAGCTAGTCGGGCCGGTTTATGTATATATTGTAGTTTTGTTTCTTTTTCACATTTCTTTATGATCGTTTCTTTTACTTCTCATTTTCGTTCAGGCTTTTCATTTATTTCTACATTAAGTATTTTTCAGTAAGTAGCAAGTAGAGTTATATATCACCCCGAAACAATTTCCTACAATTTCACGTAAACGTTATTCAATTCTATTCAGTCTTTCCTCAAGATTTTTGAATAAATGAAAGAAAAAGAAAAACTTTTTATTACACGAAATCTTACCAGCCATTGCTATTCGAAGAGCTAACAAACTTATACTCATTCATCCTTTCATTAACGTACCTGTCGTTAGATGTATCATAACATTTTAATCATAAATTTTTTTCTCTTTGTAGGAATTTATCAATTACAGAAGGTGATTCTTTAGTGGTGATTAGACGTAAACTATATCAGGCTTGTATTTTCTCTGGAAGAATAATTACTTTCGAGAAAATTACACAACACAAACTTTATCAAATTCACCATACCAAAAACACGTTAGAGCAAGCACGTAAATATTTTCATCTCTTTCCATTTCAGAATTGATAACATTAAAATACGAGGTTCGATTATATGCATTCGAGAAATTTAAACGTGATTAAAAGGCAAAGAGGCTCCATAAGGACTTTCATCGTTCACTCTCGCTTATGTATTGTCACAAATTACGGGCAATAATAAAATCACATAGTAGATTTTCTACCAAAGTTCAAACTTTCCTCACAAAACACAGGTTGCGTGTTACATATGAAAGTGTTTCTCTAATTCATTCATTGTCATCCATGTATTGATGCGGTGAGAACACGCAGATTTAAATAGTGCGCATTCCATACATTACTTCATTAAACATGTTCTCAACATGAAAGTCATTAACAAACTTTTCGCGGACACTCATGTATTTATATCATTAGCGTATCAGCAGAAATCCTCCTATTTAAAATCAATAACGGTGATCACCGCTCAATTGAAACCACGTAGAGTTTCTTTTACAATAGAGGATAATTTTTAAAGGGTTATTTTAAAGAAAATTAATACCTAAATCGTTTATCATACAATGCTGTTGTAGAAAACCCAGATAAAGTGGACAAGGGATGCGATAATTATAGCTGAAAGTTTGCAATGGTGATAAAAGCTTTCAAAGTGCTGATTTTGAATGACGAACGAAAGAACAACAGCAACAAATATTTGACAGGGCATGGATCCTTACGGTAAGAATCCTTAAATTCTTTAATGTTTCTTAATTTACCCATTCGTCTTTAGCAAGTTATATTGAAATAGGTAAAGGAGTGGATATAAAAATTTCTAAAGCTCCAATATTTTTCAAAATGATTTAACCACAGAGTAAAAGAGCGAAAAATAATACAATAATGCACGAATTCTCAAAACATTATAAAAGTAATTCAATACGACATGATTGTAACGAAGTTGTGCTATTATATTTATACCTGCGGCAAAGTATCATTCATTCCCAAGAATTTCCAGAAGGGAAGAAATTGGAGCACGTCACAATAACTTCCTGTGATTTATGATAATTCTCACTTAACCTAAACCCTTCACGATTATTGACTCTATAAAATACGTTCTTCCGTGACTCTCTCTTAAAGGTGAATTTTCAACACATTTAATAATTGCCTTAGAAACCATACTTTTTTAGGTATAATTCCTGTGTTGTTGCCCTATTTTTAAATACTTTCGTTTTCGAGTAAAAACTGAAACAAAATACGCGGGTTCTCGAACCGAAGTTCCTCTCGGTCGTTCGGCTGTTTCCGTGACGTTTTACAACTATGACGTAATAGTTGCCAAACACGCTTCGTTGCGCGCCGGCCGACCATTTTGTTACTTTCAGTGCTGGTGTTCTATGTAAATCCATCGGTGCTTTTTTCAGGTAACATACTTTGTGAGCGAATTTTTTGTCTTGATATTGTTACTTTATGTTTGTTTTATGATAACATGATCTACTGCATTAATTATTGTTGTAAAAATCAAGGAAAAGGTTCTTTTCGTCTCCGTGCAAAGAGAAATAACCGGCTGTGTGGCCACAGTGGGCGCGGATGGTCAACAGGAAGAATTGTACTCCTTAACAGCATGCAACGCTTTGTCGAGATCACTTTGAACGCTCATGTTTTGTGTCGGATCCCACTGTTTTGGATTGCGTGGGTTTCATGCCAGGCAGGTTGAGACTGAAAAATACCATCGGCAGAAGACAGTATCGTCCTCAACATATTTCCTCGTGTAGAACTGAGGACTGATCTCAGCCTGCACGGTAGAGGTTACCATAGTCGGCAAAATATAAACAAATAAAACCCAGTGTCTGATACCAATAACTTATAAACACCAGACAGGTTTAGAGATGCTTAAAATTGCACGTTAAATAATACAGACCTTTTTTTTTTTGTCATGATTTAGGCTTACCGTTCTACAACTGTAGGTATGACCGACTCGCAATCGACCTGGGCGCTATCAGTATCACCTACAGTTCCGCTATTCTCGCTCGTGGAACTGTCTTCACCACTAAAACTCGACAGATCTGTGTCAAAAGTAACTGTTCTAGGTACGTTCAGAGTAGGTTCGAATTGATAGGGCGCGACTCGACACTGTTCAGAACACAAATTCAAAACAGACTCCGCCTCTGTTTCTCCGTATGCAATTGCCATGTTTATTTACATTCAACGCGCAGGCGTTGGCGGTTTCTTTGCCAACTATTACGTCACAGTACTTTTTTTAGCGGCAAAGGTAAAAACTAAAACGTTCGGATTCCCGCTCGTTAAAGGCTCTTTCTGCACCAAGTTCTACGTTTCATGTATTATCACATATTCTTTGTAAAAAATGTGAACATGCGAAATCAATCAGTATGACTAGTTCTTTAGACTGCAAACTTTTTTTTATTCTGTAAAATTCACCTTTAATATAGTACATCGGCAATTGCGTCAAGGATCAAAAGCCACTTCGCATTTTCGGAAGGGAGAAAAATTATTTTGTATGACAAAGCACTTAAAAGTGAAGTAAAATACGCCGCCCAACGTGGGGCTCGAACCCACGACCCTGAGATTAAGAGTCTCATGCTCTACCGACTGAGCTAGTCGGGCCGGTTTATGTATATATTGTAGTTTTGTTTCTTTTTCACATTTCTTTATGATCGTTTCTTTTACTTCTCATTTTCGTTCAGGCTTTTCATTTATTTCTACATTAAGTATTTTTCAGTAAGTAGCAAGTAGAGTTATATATCACCCCGAAACAATTTCCTACAATTTCACGTAAACGTTATTCAATTCTATTCAGTCTTTCCTCAAGATTTTTGAATAAATGAAAGAAAAAGAAAAACTTTTTATTACACGAAATCTTACCAGCCATTGCTATTCGAAGAGCTAACAAACTTATACTCATTCATCCTTTCATTAACGTACCTGTCGTTAGATGTATCATAACATTTTAATCATAAATTTTTTTCTCTTTGTAGGAATTTATCAATTACAGAAGGTGATTCTTTAGTGGTGATTAGACGTAAACTATATCAGGCTTGTATTTTCTCTGGAAGAATAATTACTTTCGAGAAAATTACACAACACAAACTTTATCAAATTCACCATACCAAAAACACGTTAGAGCAAGCACGTAAATATTTTCATCTCTTTCCATTTCAGAATTGATAACATTAAAATACGAGGTTCGATTATATGCATTCGAGAAATTTAAACGTGATTAAAAGGCAAAGAGGCTCCATAAGGACTTTCATCGTTCACTCTCGCTTATGTATTGTCACAAATTACGGGCAATAATAAAATCACATAGTAGATTTTCTACCAAAGTTCAAACTTTCCTCACAAAACACAGGTTGCGTGTTACATATGAAAGTGTTTCTCTAATTCATTCATTGTCATCCATGTATTGATGCGGTGAGAACACGCAGATTTAAATAGTGCGCATTCCATACATTACTTCATTAAACATGTTCTCAACATGAAAGTCATTAACAAACTTTTCGCGGACACTCATGTATTTATATCATTAGCGTATCAGCAGAAATCCTCCTATTTAAAATCAATAACGGTGATCACCGCTCAATTGAAACCACGTAGAGTTTCTTTTACAATAGAGGATAATTTTAAAGGGTTATTTTAAAGAAAATTAATACCTAAATCGTTTATCATACAATGCTGTTGTAGAAAACCCAGATAAAGTGGACAAGGGATGCGATAATTATAGCTGAAAGTTTGCAATGGTGATAAAAGCTTTCAAAGTGCTGATTTTGAATGACGAACGAAAGAACAACAGCAACAAATATTTGACAGGGGCATGGATCCTTACGGTAAGAATCCTTAAATTCTTTAATGTTTCTTAATTTACCCATTCGTCTTTAGCAAGTTATATTGAAATAGGTAAAGGAGTGGATATAAAAATTTCTAAAGCTCCAATATTTTTCAAAATGATTTAACCACAGAGTAAAAGAGCGAAAAATAATACAATAATGCACGAATTCTCAAAACATTATAAAAGTAATTCAATACGACATGATTGTAACGAAGTTGTGCTATTATATTTATACCTGCGGCAAAGTATCATTCATTCCCAAGAATTTCCAGAAGGGAAGAAATTGGAGCACGTCACAATAACTTCCTGTGATTTATGATAATTCTCACTTAACCTAAACCCTTCACGATTATTGACTCTATAAAATACGTTCTTCCGTGACTTCTCTCTTAAAGGTGAATTTTCAACACATTTAATAATTGCCTTAGAAACCATACTTTTTTAGGTATAATTCCTGTGTTGTTGCCCTATTTTTAAATACTTTCGTTTTCGAGTAAAAACTGAAACAAAATACGCGGGTTCTCGAACCGAAGTTCCTCTCGGTCGTTCGGCTGTTTCCGTGACGTTTTACAACTATGACGTAATAGTTGCCAAACACGCTTCGTTGCGCGCCGGCCGACCATTTTGTTACTTTCAGTGCTGGTGTTCTATGTAAATCCATCGGTGCTTTTTTCAGGTAACATACTTTGTGAGCGAATTTTTTGTCTTGATATTGTTACTTTATGTTTGTTTTATGATAACATGATCTACTGCATTAATTATTGTTGTAAAAATCAAGGAAAAGGTTCTTTTCGTCTCCGTGCAAAGAGAAATAACCGGCTGTGTGGCCACAGTGGGCGCGGATGGTCAACAGGAAGAATTGTACTCCTTAACAGCATGCAACGCTTTGTCGAGATCACTTTGAACGCTCATGTTTTGTGTCGGATCCCACTGTTTTGGATTGCGTGGGTTTCATGCCAGGCAGGTTGAGACTGAAAAATACCATCGGCAGAAGACAGTATCGTCCTCAACATATTTCCTCGTGTAGAACTGAGGACTGATCTCAGCCTGCACGGTAGAGGTTACCATAGTCGGCAAAATATAAACAAATAAAACCCAGTGTCTGATACCAATAACTTATAAACACCAGACAGGTTTAGAGATGCTTAAAATTGCACGTTAAATAATACAGACCTTTTTTTTTTTGTCATGATTTAGGCTTACCGTTCTACAACTGTAGGTATGACCGACTCGCAATCGACCTGGGCGCTATCAGTATCACCTACAGTTCCGCTATTCTCGCTCGTGGAACTGTCTTCACCACTAAAACTCGACAGATCTGTGTCAAAAGTAACTGTTCTAGGTACGTTCAGAGTAGGTTCGAATTGATAGGGCGCGACTCGACACTGTTCAGAACACAAATTCAAAACAGACTCCGCCTCTGTTTCTCCGTATGCAATTGCCATGTTTATTTACATTCAACGCGCAGGCGTTGGCGGTTTCTTTGCCAACTATTACGTCACAGTACTTTTTTTAGCGGCAAAGGTAAAAACTAAAACGTTCGGATTCCCGCTCGTTAAAGGCTCTTTCTGCACCAAGTTCTACGTTTCATGTATTATCACATATTCTTTGTAAAAAATGTGAACATGCGAAATCAATCAGTATGACTAGTTCTTTAGACTGCAAACTTTTTTTTATTCTGTAAAATTCACCTTTAATATAGTACATCGGCAATTGCGTCAAGGATCAAAAGCCACTTCGCATTTTCGGAAAGGGAGAAAAATTATTTTGTATGACAAAGCACTTAAAAGTGAAGTAAAATACGCCGCCCAACGTGGGGCTCGAACCCACGACCCTGAGATTAAGAGTCTCATGCTCTACCGACTGAGCTAGTCGGGCCGGTTTATGTATATATTGTAGTTTTGTTTCTTTTTCACATTTCTTTATGATCGTTTCTTTTACTTCTCATTTTCGTTCAGGCTTTTCATTTATTTCTACATTAAGTATTTTTCAGTAAGTAGCAAGTAGAGTTATATATCACCCCGAAACAATTTCCTACAATTTCACGTAAACGTTATTCAATTCTATTCAGTCTTTCCTCAAGATTTTTGAATAAATGAAAGAAAAAGAAAAACTTTTTATTACACGAAATCTTACCAGCCATTGCTATTCGAAGAGCTAACAAACTTATACTCATTCATCCTTTCATTAACGTACCTGTCGTTAGATGTATCATAACATTTTAATCATAAATTTTTTTCTCTTTGTAGGAATTTATCAATTACAGAAGGTGATTCTTTAGTGGTGATTAGACGTAAACTATATCAGGCTTGTATTTTCTCTGGAAGAATAATTACTTTCGAGAAAATTACACAACACAAACTTTATCAAATTCACCATACCAAAAACACGTTAGAGCAAGCACGTAAATATTTTCATCTCTTTCCATTTCAGAATTGATAACATTAAAATACGAGGTTCGATTATATGCATTCGAGAAATTTAAACGTGATTAAAACGCAAAGAGGCTCCATAAGGACTTTCATCGTTCACTCTCGCTTATGTATTGTCACAAATTACGGGCAATAATAAAATCACATAGTAGATTTTCTACCAAAGTTCAAACTTTCCTCACAAAACACAGGTTGCGTGTTACATATGAAAGTGTTTCTCTAATTCATTCATTGTCATCCATGTATTGATGCGGTGAGAACACGCAGATTTAAATAGTGCGCATTCCATACATTACTTCATTAAACATGTTCTCAACATGAAAGTCATTAACAAACTTTTCGCGGACACTCATGTATTTATATCATTAGCGTATCAGCAGAAATCCTCCTATTTAAAATCAATAACGGTGATCACCGCTCAATTGAAACCACGTAGAGTTTCTTTTACAATAGAGGATAATTTTAAAGGGTTATTTTAAAGAAAATTAATACCTAAATCGTTTATCATACAATGCTGTTGTAGAAAACCCAGATAAAGTGGACAAGGGATGCGATAATTATAGCTGAAAGTTTGCAATGGTGATAAAAGCTTTCAAAGTGCTGATTTTGAATGACGAACGAAAGAACAACAGCAACAAATATTTGACAGGGGCATGGATCCTTACGGTAAGAATCCTTAAATTCTTTAATGTTTCTTAATTTACCCATTCGTCTTTAGCAAGTTATATTGAAATAGGTAAAGGAGTGGATATAAAAATTTCTAAAGCTCCAATATTTTTCAAAATGATTTAACCACAGAGTAAAAGAGCGAAAAATAATACAATAATGCACGAATTCTCAAAACATTATAAAAGTAATTCAATACGACATGATTGTAACGAAGTTGTGCTATTATATTTATACCTGCGGCAAAGTATCATTCATTCCCAAGAATTTCCAGAAGGGAAGAAATTGGAGCACGTCACAATAACTTCCTGTGATTTATGATAATTCTCACTTAACCTAAACCCTTCACGATTATTGACTCTATAAAATACGTTCTTCCGTGACTTCTCTCTTAAAGGTGAATTTTCAACACATTTAATAATTGCCTTAGAAACCATACTTTTTTAGGTATAATTCCTGTGTTGTTGCCCTATTTTTAAATACTTTCGTTTTCGAGTAAAAACTGAAACAAAATACGCGGGTTCTCGAACCGAAGTTCCTCTCGGTCGTTCGGCTGTTTCCGTGACGTTTTACAACTATGACGTAATAGTTGCCAAACACGCTTCGTTGCGCGCCGGCCGACCATTTTGTTACTTTCAGTGCTGGTGTTCTATGTAAATCCATCGGTGCTTTTTTCAGGTAACATACTTTGTGAGCGAATTTTTTGTCTTGATATTGTTACTTTATGTTTGTTTTATGATAACATGATCTACTGCATTAATTATTGTTGTAAAAATCAAGGAAAAGGTTCTTTTCGTCTCCGTGCAAAGAGAAATAACCGGCTGTGTGGCCACAGTGGGCGCGGATGGTCAACAGGAAGAATTGTACTCCTTAACAGCATGCAACGCTTTGTCGAGATCACTTTGAACGCTCATGTTTTGTGTCGGATCCCACTGTTTTGGATTGCGTGGGTTTCATGCCAGGCAGGTTGAGACTGAAAAATACCATCGGCAGAAGACAGTATCGTCCTCAACATATTTCCTCGTGTAGAACTGAGGACTGATCTCAGCCTGCACGGTAGAGGTTACCATAGTCGGCAAAATATAAACAAATAAAACCCAGTGTCTGATACCAATAACTTATAAACACCAGACAGGTTTAGAGATGCTTAAAATTGCACGTTAAATAATACAGACCTTTTTTTTTTTGTCATGATTTAGGCTTACCGTTCTACAACTGTAGGTATGACCGACTCGCAATCGACCTGGGCGCTATCAGTATCACCTACAGTTCCGCTATTCTCGCTCGTGGAACTGTCTTCACCACTAAAACTCGACAGATCTGTGTCAAAAGTAACTGTTCTAGGTACGTTCAGAGTAGGTTCGAATTGATAGGGCGCGACTCGACACTGTTCAGAACACAAATTCAAAACAGACTCCGCCTCTGTTTCTCCGTATGCAATTGCCATGTTTATTTACATTCAACGCGCAGGCGTTGGCGGTTTCTTTGCCAACTATTACGTCACAGTACTTTTTTTAGCGGCAAAGGTAAAAACTAAAACGTTCGGATTCCCGCTCGTTAAAGGCTCTTTCTGCACCAAGTTCTACGTTTCATGTATTATCACATATTCTTTGTAAAAAATGTGAACATGCGAAATCAATCAGTATGACTAGTTCTTTATACTGCAAACTTTTTTTTATTCTGTAAAATTCACCTTTAATATAGTACATCGGCAATTGCGTCAAGGATCAAAAGCCACTTCGCATTTTCGGAAAGGGAGAAAAATTATTTTGTATGACAAAGCACTTAAAAGTGAAGTAAAATACGCCGCCCAACGTGGGGCTCGAACCCACGACCCTGAGATTAAGAGTCTCATGCTCTACCGACTGAGCTAGTCGGGCCGGTTTATGTATATATTGTAGTTTTGTTTCTTTTTCACATTTCTTTATGATCGTTTCTTTTACTTCTCATTTTCGTTCAGGCTTTTCATTTATTTCTACATTAAGTATTTTTCAGTAAGTAGCAAGTAGAGTTATATATCACCCCGAAACAATTTCCTACAATTTCACGTAAACGTTATTCAATTCTATTCAGTCTTTCCTCAAGATTTTTGAATAAATGAAAGAAAAAGAAAAACTTTTTATTACACGAAATCTTACCAGCCATTGCTATTCGAAGAGCTAACAAACTTATACTCATTCATCCTTTCATTAACGTACCTGTCGTTAGATGTATCATAACATTTTAATCATAAATTTTTTTCTCTTTGTAGGAATTTATCAATTACAGAAGGTGATTCTTTAGTGGTGATTAGACGTAAACTATATCAGGCTTGTATTTTCTCTGGAAGAATAATTACTTTCGAGAAAATTACACAACACAAACTTTATCAAATTCACCATACCAAAAACACGTTAGAGCAAGCACGTAAATATTTTCATCTCTTTCCATTTCAGAATTGATAACATTAAAATACGAGGTTCGATTATATGCATTCGAGAAATTTAAACGTGATTAAAAGGCAAAGAGGCTCCATAAGGACTTTCATCGTTCACTCTCGCTTATGTATTGTCACAAATTACGGGCAATAATAAAATCACATAGTAGATTTTCTACCAAAGTTCAAACTTTCCTCACAAAACACAGGTTGCGTGTTACATATGAAAGTGTTTCTCTAATTCATTCATTGTCATCCATGTATTGATGCGGTGAGAACACGCAGATTTAAATAGTGCGCATTCCATACATTACTTCATTAAACATGTTCTCAACATGAAAGTCATTAACAAACTTTTCGCGGACACTCATGTATTTATA
The DNA here is from genome assembly GCF_004210375.1 of Tachypleus tridentatus. NCBI lineage: Eukaryota > Metazoa > Arthropoda > Merostomata > Xiphosura > Limulidae > Tachypleus > Tachypleus tridentatus. Next base: position 119,761,528 of record NC_134832.1, on the reverse strand, counting down.
TCATTAGCGTATCAGCAGAAATCCTCCTATTTAAAATCAATAACGGTGATCACCGCTCAATTGAAACCACGTAGAGTTTCTTTTACAATAGAGGATAATTTTAAAGGGTTATTTTAAAGAAAATTAATACCTAAATCGTTTATCATACAATGCTGTTGTAGAAAACCCAGATAAAGTGGACAAGGGATGCGATAATTATAGCTGAAAGTTTGCAATGGTGATAAAAGCTTTCAAAGTGCTGATTTTGAATGACGAACGAAAGAACAACAGCAACAAATATTTGACAGGGCATGGATCCTTACGGTAAGAATCCTTAAATTCTTTAATGTTTCTTAATTTACCCATTCGTCTTTAGCAAGTTATATTGAAATAGGTAAAGGAGTGGATATAAAAATTTCTAAAGCTCCAATATTTTTCAAAATGATTTAACCACAGAGTAAAAGAGCGAAAAATAATACAATAATGCACGAATTCTCAAAACATTATAAAAGTAATTCAATACGACATGATTGTAACGAAGTTGTGCTATTATATTTATACCTGCGGCAAAGTATCATTCATTCCCAAGAATTTCCAGAAGGGAAGAAATTGGAGCACGTCACAATAACTTCCTGTGATTTATGATAATTCTCACTTAACCTAAACCCTTCACGATTATTGACTCTATAAAATACGTTCTTCCGTGACTTCTCTCTTAAAGGTGAATTTTCAACACATTTAATAATTGCCTTAGAAACCATACTTTTTTAGGTATAATTCCTGTGTTGTTGCCCTATTTTTAAATACTTTCGTTTTCGAGTAAAAACTGAAACAAAATACGCGGGTTCTCGAACCGAAGTTCCTCTCGGTCGTTCGGCTGTTTCCGTGACGTTTTACAACTATGACGTAATAGTTGCCAAACACGCTTCGTTGCGCGCCGGCCGACCATTTTGTTACTTTCAGTGCTGGTGTTCTATGTAAATCCATCGGTGCTTTTTTCAGGTAACATACTTTGTGAGCGAATTTTTTGTCTTGATATTGTTACTTTATGTTTGTTTTATGATAACATGATCTACTGCATTAATTATTGTTGTAAAAATCAAGGAAAAGGTTCTTTTCGTCTCCGTGCAAAGAGAAATAACCGGCTGTGTGGCCACAGTGGGCGCGGATGGTCAACAGGAAGAATTGTACTCCTTAACAGCATGCAACGCTTTGTCGAGATCACTTTGAACGCTCATGTTTTGTGTCGGATCCCACTGTTTTGGATTGCGTGGGTTTCATGCCAGGCAGGTTGAGACTGAAAAATACCATCGGCAGAAGACAGTATCGTCCTCAACATATTTCCTCGTGTAGAACTGAGGACTGATCTCAGCCTGCACGGTAGAGGTTACCATAGTCGGCAAAATATAAACAAATAAAACCCAGTGTCTGATACCAATAACTTATAAACACCAGACAGGTTTAGAGATGCTTAAAATTGCACGTTAAATAATACAGACCTTTTTTTTTTTGTCATGATTTAGGCTTACCGTTCTACAACTGTAGGTATGACCGACTCGCAATCGACCTGGGCGCTATCAGTATCACCTACAGTTCCGCTATTCTCGCTCGTGGAACTGTCTTCACCACTAAAACTCGACAGATCTGTGTCAAAAGTAACTGTTCTAGGTACGTTCAGAGTAGGTTCGAATTGATAGGGCGCGACTCGACACTGTTCAGAACACAAATTCAAAACAGACTCCGCCTCTGTTTCTCCGTATGCAATTGCCATGTTTATTTACATTCAACGCGCAGGCGTTGGCGGTTTCTTTGCCAACTATTACGTCACAGTACTTTTTTTAGCGGCAAAGGTAAAAAACTAAAACGTTCGGATTCCCGCTCGTTAAAGGCTCTTTCTGCACCAAGTTTTACGTTTCATGTATTATCACATATTCTTTGTAAAAAATGTGAACATGCGAAATCAATCAGTATGACTAGTTCTTTAGACTGCAAACTTTTTTTTTATTCTGTAAAATTCACCTTTAATATAGTAAATCGGCAATTGCGTCAAGGATGAAAAGCCACTTCGCATTTTCGGAAAGGGAGAAAAATTATTTTGTATGACAAAGAACTTAAAAAGTAAAGTAAAATACGCCGCCCAACGTGGGGCTCGAACCCACGACCCTGAGATTAAGAGTCTCATGCTCTACCGACTGAGCTAGTCGGGCCGGTTTATGTATATATTGTAGTTTTGTTTCTTTTTCACATTTCTTTATGATCGTTTCTTTTTACTTCTCATTTTCGTTCAGGCTTTTCATTTATTTCTACATTAAGTATTTTTCAGTAAGTAGCAAGTAGAGTTATATATCACCCCGAAACAATTTCCTACAATTTCACGTAAACGTTATTCAATTCTATTCAGTCTTTCCTCAAGATTTTTGAATAAATGAAAGAAAAACAAAAACTTTTTATTACACGAAATCTTACCAGCCATTGCGATTCGAAGAGCTAACAAACTTATACTCATTCATCCTTTCATTAACGTACCTGTCGTTAGATGTATCATAACATTTTAATCATAAATTTTTTCTCTTTGTAGGAATTTATCAATTACAGAAGGTGATTCTTTAGTGGTGATTAGACGTAAACTATATCAGGCTTGTATTTTCTCTGGAAGAATAATTACTTTCGAGAAAATTACACAACACAAACTTTATCAAATTCACCATACCAAAAACACGTTAGAGCAAGCACGTAAATATTTTCATCTCTTTCCATTTCAGAATTGATAACATTAAAATACGAGGTTCGATTATATGCATTCGAGAAATTTAAACGTGATTAAAACGCAAAGAGGCTCCATAAGGACTTTCATCGTTCACTCTCGCTTATGTATTGTCACAAATTACGGGCAATAATAAAATCACATAGTAGATTTTCTACCAAAGTTCAAACTTTCCTCACAAAACACACGTTGCGTGTTACATATGAAAGTGTTTCTCTAATTCATTCATTGTCATCCATGTATTGATGCGGTGAGAACACGCAGATTTAAATAGTGCGCATTCCATACATTACTTCATTAAACATGTTCTCAACATGAAAGTCATTAACAAACTTTTCGCGGACACTCATGTATTTATATCATTAGCGTATCAGCAGAAATCCTCCTATTTAAAATCAATAACGGTGATCACCGCTCAATTGAAACCACGTAGAGTTTCTTTTACAATAGAGGATAATTTTAAAGGGTTATTTTAAAGAAAATTAATACCTAAATCGTTTATCATACAATGCTGTTGTAGAAAACCCAGATAAAGTGGACAAGGGATGCGATAATTATAGCTGAAAGTTTGCAATGGTGATAAAAGCTTTCAAAGTGCTGATTTTGAATGACGAACGAAAGAACAACAGCAACAAATATTTGACAGGGCATGGATCCTTACGGTAAGAATCCTTAAATTCTTTAATGTTTCTTAATTTACCCATTCGTCTTTAGCAAGTTATATTGAAATAGGTAAAGGAGTGGATATAAAAATTTCTAAAGCTCCAATATTTTTCAAAATGATTTAACCACAGAGTAAAAGAGCGAAAAATAATACAATAATGCACGAATTCTCAAAACATTATAAAAGTAATTCAATACGACATGATTGTAACGAAGTTGTGCTATTATATTTATACCTGCGGCAAAGTATCATTCATTCCCAAGAATTTCCAGAAGGGAAGAAATTGGAGCACGTCACAATAACTTCCTGTGATTTATGATAATTCTCACTTAACCTAAACCCTTCACGATTATTGACTCTATAAAATACGTTCTTCCGTGACTTCTCTCTTAAAGGTGAATTTTCAACACATTTAATAATTGCCTTAGAAACCATACTTTTTTAGGTATAATTCCTGTGTTGTTGCCCTATTTTTAAATACTTTCGTTTTCGAGTAAAAACTGAAACAAAATACGCGGGTTCTCGAACCGAAGTTCCTCTCGGTCGTTCGGCTGTTTCCGTGACGTTTTACAACTATGACGTAATAGTTGCCAAACACGCTTCGTTGCGCGCCGGCCGACCATTTTGTTACTTTCAGTGCTGGTGTTCTATGTAAATCCATCGGTGCTTTTTTCAGGTAACATACTTTGTGAGCGAATTTTTTGTCTTGATATTGCTACTTTATGTTTGTTTTATGATAACATGATCTACTGCATTAATTATTGTTGTAAAAATCAAGGAAAAGGTTCTTTTCGTCTCCGTGCAAAGAGAAATAACCGGCTGTGTGGCCACAGTGGGCGCGGATGGTCAACAGGAAGAATTGTACTCCTTAACAGCATGCAACGCTTTGTCGAGATCACTTTGAACGCTCATGTTTTGTGTCGGATCCCACTGTTTTGGATTGCGTGGGTTTCATGCCAGGCAGGTTGAGACTGAAAAATACCATCGGCAGAAGACAGTATCGTCCTCAACATATTTCCTCGTGTAGAACTGAGGACTGATCTCAGCCTGCACGGTAGAGGTTACCATAGTCGGCAAAATATAAACAAATAAAACCCAGTGTCTGATACCAATAACTTATAAACACCAGACAGGTTTAGAGATGCTTAAAATTGCACGTTAAATAATACAGACCTTTTTTTTTTGTCATGATTTAGGCTTACCGTTCTACAACTGGAGGTATGACCGACTCGCAATCGACCTGGGCGCTATCAGTATCACTCACAGTTCCGCTACTCTCGCTCGTGGAACTGTCTTCACCACTAAAACTCGACAGATCTGTGTCAAAAGTAACTGTTCTAGGTACGTTCAGAGTAGGTTCGAATTGATAGGGCGCGACTCGACACTGTTCAGAACAGAAATTCAAAACAGACTCCGCCTCTGTTTCTCCGTATGCACTTGCCATGTTTATTTACATTCAACGCGCAGGCGTTGGCGGTTTCTTTGCTAACTATTACGTCACAGTACTTTTCCTAGCGGCAAAGGTAAAAACTAAAACGTTCGGATTGCCGCTCGTTAAAGGCTCTTTCTGCACCAAGTTCTACGTTTCATGTATTATCACATATTCTTTGTAAAAAATGTGAACATGCGAAATCAATCAGTATGACTAGTTCTTTAGACTGCAAACTTTTTTTTTATTCTGTAAAATTCACCTTTAATATAGTACATCGGCAATTGCGTCAAGGATCAAAAGCCACTTCGCATTTTCGGAAAGGGAGAAAAATTATTTTGTATGACAAAGCACTTAAAGAGTGAAGTAAAATACGCCGCCCAACGTGGGGCTCGAACCCACGACCCTGAGATTAAGAGTCTCATGCTCTACCGACTGAGCTAGTCGGGCCGGTTTATGTATATATTGTAGTTTTGTTTCTTTTTCACATTTCTTTATGATCGTTTCTTTTTACTTCTCATTTTCGTTCAGGCTTTTCATTTATTTCTACATTAAGTATTTTTCAGTAAGTAGCAAGTAGAGTTATATATCACCCCGAAACAATTTCCTACAATTTCACGTAAACGTTATTCAATTCTATTCAGTCTTTCCTCAAGATTTTTGAATAAATGAAAGAAAAAGAAAAACTTTTTATTACACGAAATCTTACCAGCCATTGCTATTCGAAGAGCTAACAAACTTATACTCATTCATCCTTTCATTAACGTACCTGTCGTTAGATGTATCATAACATTTTAATCATAAATTTTTTTCTCTTTGTAGGAATTTATCAATTACAGAAGGTGATTCTTTAGTGGTGATTAGACGTAAACTATATCAGGCTTGTATTTTCTCTAGAAGAATAATTACTTTCGAGAAAATTACACAACACAAACTTTATCAAATTCACCATACCAAAAACACGTTAGAGCAAGCACGTAAATATTTTCATCTCTTTCCATTTCAGAATTGATAACATTAAAATACGAGGTTCGATTATATGCATTCGAGAAATTTAAACGTGATTAAAACGCAAAGAGGCTCCATAAGGACTTTCATCGTTCACTCTCGCTTATGTATTGTCACAAATTACGGGCAATAATAAAATCACATAGTAGATTTTCTACCAAAGTTCAAACTTTCCTCACAAAACACACGTTGCGTGTTACATATGAAAGTGTTTCTATAATTCATTCATTGTCATCCATGTATTGATGCGGTGAGAACACGCAGATTTAAATAGTGCGCATTCCATACATTACTTCATTAAACATGTTCTCAACATGAAAGTCATTAACAAACTTTTCGCGGACACTCATGTATTTATATCATTAGCGTATCAGCAGAAATCCTCCTATTTAAAATCAATAACGGTGATCACCGCTCAATTGAAACCACGTAGAGTTTCTTTTACAATAGAGGATAATTTTTAAAGGGTTATTTTAAAGAAAATTAATACCAAAATCGTTTATCATACAATGCTGTTGTAGAAAACCCAGATAAAGTGGACAAGGGATGCGATAATTATAGCTGAAAGTTTGCAATGGTGATAAAAGCTTTCAAAGTGCTGATTTTGAATGACGAACGAAAGAACAACAGCAACAAATATTTGACAGGGGCATGGATCCTTACGGTAAGAATCCTTAAATTCTTTAATGTTTCTTAATTTACCCATTCGTCTTTAGCAAGTTATATTGAAATAGGTAAAGGAGTGGATATAAAAATTGTGAACATGCGAAATTAATCAGTATGAGTTGTTCTTTAGACTGCAAACTTTTCTTTTTTCTGTATAATGCACCTTTAAGTACATGCAATACTTTAAAAATTCGTCTATTGAAGGCAACAGTGTCAGTTTTGTGATGAACTGGAGTGCGATGGAGGTCAACACTACAGCGGACAAATAATTAATTTTTAACTGCATTATATGTTCTACCCAGTAGCTCAGACGTATATCTGCGGTCTTACAACGTTCAAAACCTGGTTTCGGTACTCGTGGTGGGCAGAGCGTAGATAGCTCATTGTGTAGCTTTTTTACTTAATTCAATACAACATCTTTATATGTTTTGCATAATTTCTAAAATAAGATACTCTTTGGTTACGTACTTTTATGTTTCATTTATACCTGTTATTAGTTTGATAGAACAAGGTTATAAATCAGGTATTATTGCACTGAAGTGTATGTTGGTGTTTTATGAAGAGAGAAGTTTTCGTAAGTAACATATTAGAATTTCTTAAAATTTTGTTCACAAATGTTTCAGTATGTTTGTTCAATATGTGTCTTTACATACAACACTTTTACCATCGGGTTATGATGAAACATGAGTTTCATGTAGATGTTTGTTAGAGACAAATATTCATTATGTGTAATTTAACACAAAATTTTGAGCTTAACATCTTCTTATAAACTAAGAAGGTTTCGTAAATAATATCGTAGTGTGTTTTGAAGTTATAGCAACAAATATTTCAATATGTGTGATGCTTAAATCCGAGATTTTACTAACATATACAAAAATAGTCTGTGACAAGAAGTGTTTCATGTAAGAAATTATAGAACTCCGATTTGTAACTCATGAGTTTTATACATTTGATTATCCATGCATAAGGTGTAAATGAAATATGTTTCATATTACAATATTCCACGTGAAGAAATATAATTGTTTTGAAATAGTTGAAGGATAAATAAATATTTGAATTATAACTAAAGATTTTTCTTTTACGATTATGATCGTCGACTTGTGAACGACTTTATCAACACCATTTAGAAACAACTGACTCTATTAATACACAAGTACATAATGTTTAATTTGTAACATGTTTACTCTTCTGCATTTATTTTTAATGCCTAAACTTATTTCTGTTTAGTTTTCTTTTTTCAATGTGACGTGTACACATGACTCTCCCACTTGTTCTCGAAATTTGTAGGATATCATTGCGCGTAAGAATTAAAACTGTACTAGATGTGTACATAATACTAGTGATTGCCAGTATTGTAGCAAGCGATATTTGGTGAATGTTCCAGAATCTCGCGTGATTGATGTATAAAAGCCGACGCGTCGATAGACAAGAGATTATTGTTGGTCAGCTGCAGTCAGTGTGCTTTAGGCCTAGAAGGCTATAATTATAATTTACGCTTATTCATTGGAAAACTACAGAATTTGACCAGGAACGTTTATAAATTTCGAACATTACAAATAATTCAACTTTAGTGAATTATTTCAGACACTAGAATTTCTATGAAGACGTACGTTAAATACCATTGTTTTTAAAAGTCACCTTACAAAGACGTTAGGCCAATCAATTAACTAGCTTAAGCGAGATGTATAGCAATATCAACTTAGAATTACTTTGCTAATCTTCGACCTGGATCGTCGATAAAATATTTAGTTCTAGACCGAATATAAGAATCAGTATTGTTTGTAAGTTTGTAAAAGACACACATATATATATATACATATATACCATCATCTGTAAAACTATTAGTAATAAGCGTTATTATAAATTGTATTGTTTTTATATTGAAATATATTTGTGTTAAAAATTGAATTGTGTGTACTAGCCTTGTTGGCAAATAATATATACTTAGTACAGACTAACATTTAATTAACTACTAATCTCAAATTAATATTCCAGTTATTTCAAACAGTAATACGTAATGTATGTAACACAATAAATTGAAGACTCATCCGAAATAAATAAAAATACATGACAAATCAAATACCATGTATTTTATTATTATATAAGTCGTAAATTGGAACTGAATCGATATTTTTTTTTGAAATATTATTATAAGCCGACTAACACTGCCTGAACTTCCGACCATTTGCCTTTTGTCTGGTACAGTATGCAATAATTGTACAATAACTGAAACGTTCCCTCAAATATTGAGAATATCCATCTACTGTTTCCTATCACTATGTAATAAAATAACTATATATATTATATAATTAGTGGTATTGTAAAATAAAATCTCATATATTTCACACCTTTATGTAAATATCATAGATTAAAACTGAATAGATTTTTCATTTTGAAAAATTATTCTAAGCCTACTGATACAGTTTGTTTTTTGAATTTCACACAAAGCCACTCGAGGGCTATCTGCGCTATCCGTCCCCAATTTAGCAGTGTAAGACTAGAGGGAAGACAGCTAATCATCATCACCTACCGCCGACTCTTGGGCTACTCTTTTACCAACGAATAGTGGGATTGACCGTCACATTATAACGCCCCCACGGCTGAAAGGGCGAGCATGTTTGGCGCGACGGGGATGCGAACCCGCGACCCTCAGATTGCGAGTCGCACGCCTTAACACGCTTGGCCATACCGGCCCTACTAATACAGAATGATCATTTTTCGGAGATGTTTAGTGACTTTAAATAAAAAAAAACAGTCCTTAATAAAAGTCAACATTAAAATTATGAAGAGCTTATTTACAGTGTTAAAATAATATAAATACATAAGTAGCGATAGTGTAATATAAATGAATTGAATTTAATAAATGTTTTCCATATGTTGAAATTAAAATGTCATTTGTTTTAGCTAACACTAAAGGACAAAATATTTTCCTAACTTTACCTGCTGCTCTTTATATAACCAAGGTGGTAGGGACAAATGAATATCAAACAAATAAAAGGTATAGATTATAGACAGTTAATAAGAAACTGGCTCTACCAGACAAAGAGATGACAACAATAATTGTTATTTACATAGATTGTTTGAATTAAACTGACTTATAAAGCTAAAATTCAGAATAAGCATCCTTTCAGGGCAAATCATCTGATATATAGCAACACTGATTTTAGTTGTTACTGTAACATTAATTAATAATTGTTTCGCATCCATTATTTATACTTCTGAGTCTATAAAATTTATAACATAAGAAAATTAAACTGAAGTTTTGACCAAATGTTGTAAAATATAAGAATTGTACATTATTGCTTCTAAACTACATAAATGTTAGGTATTGTGTTAGAATGGACATAATTTGTATGAACGTTGATCCAGTAAATTATAAACTATAATGTTTAGAGTATTTGAAATTTTGTTTAGGATGTACGATACTTGTTATATTTGCTTGCATGGTAGTAATTTGACTATGATGAAACGTGAGTTTTACATAAGATGATCACAGGTTACTGCTTTGTAACTTATGATATTTCTCTAAAGTGAAATAATTGAAGAATTCTAGTTAAATGTCAGTGACGTTTATTTGCATATATGAAAAAACAACTAAGTGTAAATGTGCATAAAGGTTTGAAAGGTGTAGATAAAACACGTAATGTTCTTTACAATGTTACTAATAAACGTAGGTCAAAATTATGAGTGATTGGTCGGTTGAAATGTATCACAACCCTACACTGTGTGTATGGCAGCTACTCAACAATCACTTGACGTTAGCGTCCACAGTGTTCGTGTAAGTGTGATTACCTAATAGTGTTTTAGTCAGTCCGAAAGGTTTAAGCAGTTTGATATTTTAAGTAATAGTACAGTTAAACAGTAAATCATTCATTTATTGTATTTAGCTGTAGGACGATTTCTGGTTATAATAACTGTCTTATTTAAATATTATATATGATTTACTTGCGAAAGCAAACGATAAGTGTCCAACGAACATTGTCTGAAATAAATCATGAGCATTTTGAAATGAAATCTATACTTTTGCAAGATCTGTATATCCAAAGAAGATTAGAGGTGTGTTTGCCAGTGATAAATGCCTATATGGAAAATAGATGGATAAACAGTAAGTCATCCATTTATTATTTTTAGTTGTAACAAATTGTATTCCATAGGTGGAAGTCCACCCTTGTAAAACTCCTGTAAGATAAAACTAGTTGAATTATCATTTGTAAAAATGAGACATTTTATCAAACATAAAGTCAAACTAGTGAAAGTGTAAGTTTTAATTATTGATAATATTTAATGAACGTTTTATTGATGATGCACATTGAGACACATTTAGTGATATCATGTATATATAAAATATGTGTAGGTTGTAAGACAATATAAAGTCAAACTAGTGAAAATGTAAGTTTTAATTAATGCATTATATCGTCCTTTTAAGGATATATAAATGTAAAGAAATGTATGGTACTAATAAATTAATATTAAGCATCCTTTTTTAAGTTGATTTTATTATAATTGAATTTATTAACTAACGAATTAGTCGTTTAAACCTATTAGATACATTTATGTTCAGACACCAAACAGTAAGTTTTAATTATTGTATGATATCGTTCTTTTAAGACAGGAAATTTAAATAACTAACAAATTAGTAATCTAAACTGATTAATTATAGCCTTCATCACGGTAGCCTATTTATGTGCTCTCTGATGATCATGTATTAATTATGTATCTCAGGACAGCTGGAATGAATATTAACACTTTTATATTTTGATCTTCCTAGATCATCTTCAAGTTAAGATACCAGCTGTCCTGAGATATATTTTACTTCAAGTGGGTTTCTTGTTGTCACGAATGTATGAGGCCCGGCATGGCCAAGTGTGTTAAGGTGTTCGACTCGTAATCCGAGGGTCGCGGGTTTGAATCCCGGTTGCACCAAACATGCTCGCCCTTTCAGCCGTGGGGCGTTATAATGTGACGGTCAATCCCACTATTCGTTGGTAAAATAGTAGCCCAAAAGTTGGCGGTGGGTGGTGATGACTAGCTGCCTTCCCTCCAGTCTTACACTGCTAAATTAGGGACGGCTAGCACAGATAGCACTCGAGTAGCTTTGCGCAAAATTCAAAACAAACAAACAAACGAATGTATGAAACAATTATATTATCGTCTTTGATGACATCACAACCTCCCTATTACATTAGGATCACTTGTATGTGGCAAGTCTCTCTGCAGCCATTTTTTTCTTTCCTTCTATGTTCCCTTCATTTTTACTAGCAATCTGCGGTAAAGAACTTTACCGTTAAAACTTGTGTACTCAATCAGAAATGATTGCACCATGAAGCGAAACGTCGTTGTCACAAATACAAATCTTAGTAGTTGTAAGAGCTGTATCTTGTAACAAAATAAAAATGAACTAACTTCTACACTTTCACAGCTAGAAGCTGAATACACGCGATAATCTTTATTGAACAACGTTTTTGACACTGAAATGAACTATGTGTTACATGTTTAATTGAACCTTTATTAACTTCACTAAATGATTACTTATATTTATAAATAATGTTCTCTCGTTTTTAGATATTAGACGAAAGTTGTCGATTATTATATCATATGGTATATATTTTCTTTTAACAAACAACTGAATAATAAGACCGAAAATGTAACTTACACCAATATATATAATTATTACGAAGAAATCTCACATTACACAAGTCATATAAAATATTAAACATCATTTTTTATTGTCTTGATGAATTTGGGACTGCGTCACCAAATACATAAGGTTACATATAAATACTGACACCCACGTAAAAAAAAAAATGATTTAGTTAGGTTTGAAAAACAAATCCGTTAGTAAACTGTCAGGACAGGAATAGTTGTGTAGTTTGAAAAGTTAAAAGTGTCTTCAGCAGTTACAGTAAGTTAACCCTAATTCTTTAGTTCGTTGATTCAAACGACTCTTTTTGTCATCTCATCAGATCTGGGGTTAATTTGCTAAAGCTACTTCCCCTCGGTGGATTCAGCTTATAGCCCGAAATGGCTTTGTTGTAAGAAAACACACACACTCTGAAGCTACAAGTGATGGGATAATACACCAACAAGTGGGCTATTGGTAAAGTCTGTTTACAGATTGAATCTTTCATGTCTGTGGTATTAAATAATAAAAAAAGGGGGAAAGATAACAATGTACACGTGTCTAAACAAAATGAATTCAAATTTCCTGTCACATCTGAATACATATATTTTATTCTTACATATATACACGTAGGTACTTCTACATAGAAGACTGTCATTTTTTTATATTGAAGAAAAAACTCCAAAGAGTAATAGTATTTGGTTATAATTACATATTGCAATATAATGCAGTAAATTTACCAAGTGTTAGCTGAAATATATCTAGTTAATTTTGAGTCATGGAGATTCCAAGTTCTCATAATCACGAAACATTTACAATCGAATATTTTGCCTTTTAGTAAGTACAAAAAATTTGTCATTCTTTGCACAGAAATATTTTAACGAGACAGATGAAGTAAGGTTATATATTTCATTAAAGTCATTGTTTGGATTTAGAAGTCTTATAAATCAAATGATAGGATGTATCCATTCAGCGTGAATTTAAACCATAAACAGTAGATACTGTCTGGCTGTATGTATGTATGTATGAGTGATACGAAAAATATTGTGGTGAGAGAGAAAACATTAGGATGATTGAATATCACTGTAAAATTCTGTAGCTCTGTTAAGTGTTCACTCGGATTATTTTTTCCCTTATAATATTTATGAAGATCAGTTTTATTCTAGACAATTTTCTCTCATGAACAACAATAAAAATGTTAATCTTATACTACGAATGTCTGCTTTCTTTGTTGACTTTGTGCATAATATTAGACTTTTCGTGGAATTTTGTGAAAACCAACTCGAGAACTATGTGTTAGTACAGTGGAGCGCCGTTAAGCCGCGGTATTTGGGGGGTCAACCTGCTTAACCGCGGCTTAAACCTTTGTGACTGAAAAGCCGAAATCGCCAACAGCTCCGCCGAAGAGCCTCATCCGGGCCATTGCGTGATCATTATATCGGATTATCGAATTAAAAATAATACTTTAATTATTGATCACTTTTTCACGGATTTACCGTGGATTAACTTTAATGTATGGAGAGGTGTGATTCGGTAACAATGGCGGCCTCCAAAAAGCTGACATAGAGAGTGGATAAGGTAGATTAACGGTCGATTTCTATTGTAATATATTTTATTTATTTCCCAAATTAAAGCAAATCCTTTTTAAATATCCCCTTGAAGTTATAAAGCCAGGATTAAATTCGTAAGCCGCGTTTTTACACGTTCTTAAATTAGCGGTGAGCCACGATAATCCTCGCTCACATCGCTCACAAGACTTGCTACAGCGGCTTAAGCGATTTCGCGGTTTACTGGTCCGCTGGCTTAATGGCGCTCCACTGTGGTTCTCTAATTTAACAGTGAAAGACTTGAAGAAAGGCACCTAGGTAATACTATCAACCGTCAACTCTTGAGTTGCTCTTTCACCAACGAAAAGTGTGATTAACTGTCACAATATAACACCTCTACGGTTGTAAGGGTGAACATGTTCGGTGACGAGATTCGAACTTGAATGAGGAAGACTGAGAGACGAATGCCCTAACCACCAGGCCCCACGCAAAATGAATGCTTATAATTTGAAATTTATTTTAAATAACAATTCTTAGTTTCCTTTACACAGTTTTACTTGACTAAAATATAATTTAAATTTATAATCGTCGCGAAATATATTTTGTGTTGACTGTAAGATGCATACTTGTACTTGTGACTTACTGGTAAGATACAGGTAAAAATCTCCAAATTAATAAGACGTCTCAGGTATATCATACTTTTACTCTTCTTTTTCTCAACTATCTAAGTTTGAAAGTGCAAAATTTAATTTTATAAAACATCATTTTTGTTCTTTTTTTTTTAATTTCGCGCAAGGTCGAACTAGAGTATTCTGCGCTAACCGTCCCTTATTTAGCAGCGAAAGACTAGAAGGAAGGTAGCTAGTCATCATAACACACCGCTAATTCTTGGACTACTTTTTTACGAACGAACAGTTGGTTTCACTGTTACATTATAATGCTCCCAACGGTTGAAAAGGAGCGCATGTTTGGTGGAATGGGATTCGAAACCGCGAACCTCAGACTGCGTCCTAACAACCTGGTCATGTACAGCCATTTTGATATGAAGTTCTCCATTAGTTTAAATGTTTGTGCTATTTGTTTAGTTGATGGAGAATGCCTTGTTACGGATAATTTCTCCATTAACAGCTCAACAGAAAAAAATGAAAATTTTTCTTTTGTTCTTTTCATGAGTCCCCGTCGTTTGGTTCTGGATCCGCTTAGATATGTATATTCTCGCTGTTGGTTCTATGTTTTTAATGTAAAGCAACAAATTAAGTTATCTGCACTCTTTTCACAACGGGAAAACCTCGGTTTCTGAATCGGATAGCGTTGATTTATTTGGTTGTTTGGTTTTGAATTTCACGTAGCACCACACTAGGGCTATTTGCGCTAGCCCTCCTTAATTTAGCAATGTAAGATTAGAGGGAAGACAGCTAGTATCACCACCCACCGCCAAAACCACTTACTGACTGACCTGAAATCTTGACTGAAAAACTTCCGTCCGCCACCAGTAGTAACATTATAACAAAGCAGTACTGAAACAATAACAGATACTGTAGGGATCGTTAAAGCAGCAAATGATGTGCTATGAAGACGACAGTGAGTTATTAACTTCTCATGGAGATAAACATGTGTAAATTCTCTAAATTTAGTGTGCATCCTTACTACAGAATATGTGAAACGCCTAATAACTGACAATACTTCGATCTTTACTGCACTTAAGTGTAATACACGAAACTATGTACATGTTAAAGATAAACTAAACCGTTCTCAGTGTTTTGATGTAGTGGCTCCATTTATTTCATAATCACTTTCTTAGACGTAAGCACGAAATATACTTAAGTTTTCAGAATTGTATTAATTACGTTCATTCTAACGTAGTTTTATTTATGAAGCTTTACATTTTACCCACGCTAAAATACAAAATTATGTAATGCGTACATGTTTCACCCAGAAAGTTGCGGTCTTCAACACGTTTCTTTACTCGTCACACCAATTTTGCGATATGTAAACTTGAAACGGATAAATAACCAAACAGGCTGGTACAAAATTATGCACGGGAATTTATTCATGTCAAACTGATATTCTGCAACAAGAACACGAAACCCGAAGTTTTCATTAAAAACAGTTCACCTACCAGTGGTACAATGGTATGTTTGTGGACTGCCACCGATTAAAAAACGGGTTTCAATTCCCGTGGCTGGCAAAACACAGATATAACATTGTGTAGCTTTGTGCTTATTTCTAAATAAAATCAAATAATTTGTCCATGTAATATTATAAAAGAAAACCACAAACAAAATATTCTACAAGATAACTTTTATTTCAATTCTAAAGAAAGAAATAATTTATTCCGAAAGAATCTTTTTATTACTTATTAACATATTCAAGAATATTGTGAGAAAATAACAGTTTCCTACGATAAAAATTGTTTTCGTAAACCTTTTGATCATCTTAAAGGTAAAGGTAAGTAAGTCTATATTAAATGTATTTCACTGTGTCCTCTAATACAACCTACAAGCAGACTGCTCTGTACACGTGGAGTAAACAGATCTTGCTAAGCTTTTATTTATTGTACCGATGATTTTCGATACCTTTAACAGATAGCGCTGTCAAAATAAATTAAAAAACTAAAATTTAATTCATTCTAAATAATTACGGATAAAGTAGAAGCATTTATAACTGTTTATTGTTTCACTTAAGCCTAATAAGTTGGTTGATAACTACATTTAATATAATTAACTTATTATAACACGTGCTGTTGCTCTATAACGCCGCCTACAATGTTTTGTTTGTTTGCTTTTAATTCAGCATCTGTTATTCTACAAAGTTAACTACATCAATATTTATTAATTCAGGTAATGATTTACAATACAAACACGTAAGCCCTTTAGAAGGAAGGTAGCTAGGTATTTGACCTATGAACTTTAAATATTAAAGGAAAATTGTTAATCATATTTGTGACAGAATGAGATATTTTAAACTATATTTTAGCGTGATGCATATGTATTTGTACATGTTACATAATTTACGATAACTGTATTGATTTTTATAACTACTGTCCTTTATGAGACGATGTAATTATAAGTTTGTGACGATACTAAATTTCATATACACAAGAAAAAATATATCAAAATATGTCCTCGTATTGCTATTTCATACTTTAACAGCTGGCAACACATTTTATTTATATTGTATCGGTTTTCGTGTGCACCAAACATTGAACACGTTAACTTCATACTACTTTTGCGCATACTTTCTTATGTCTGACCTTTGAGTTGTCCCTGTTTCAGTCACTGTAAATATAAATATTGTGGTAATATTATTTTTAAAGTACGACTTTTAAAGTTACACTTCCAGAAACAAATCGACCAAATACAATATAAAAAGTACGCAGTGTGAAAAATATATGCATTGTTCCTCTTTGGTGAAATTTCTATATATTTTTCAAATTCAAACAAATAACTGAGGAAACTTAAGAGAGTAATATAATGAAACACCTACTGATGTAAGTTAGTGTCAAATTCATAAAAGTCTAGTGATGTAAGCTAATGTTTCGAAACCATATAATATGTATTTTATTATAGCAAAGCCACATCGGGCTATCTGCTACGTCCACCGAGGGAAATCAAACCCCTGATTTCACGTGACGTTATAAATCCGAAGATTTACCGCTGTCCCAGCGGAGGACAACATATAGTGAAACGTCTACTAACGTAAGTTAACGTGTTAAAATCATATAGTAAAACGCCTGCTGATGGAGGTTAATGTGTCAAAATTATATAGTAAAAGACGTCTACGAATGTAAGTTAGCGTGCCAAAGTCATATATTGAAACGTGTACTGACGCAAGTTAACGTGTCAATGTCATATAGTAAAACGCTTACTGACGTAAGTTAATGTGTCAATTTTTGTAATGTCATGGAAGCAATAAGTTACCTATTTTTAGAAAGATCAATTTACAGGATGATGAAATTCTATTTGAATTCAAACACGTTTTCTCCGACTATCGCAAACTCTTATAGCATACATTTAAAGCTAAAATATTAGATGAACTATCAGAGCTTTGACTGCTGTTCTGTAAGTTGATAATGATTCCTCGCTGAGAGGAATTTCAGACAAGTATAACAAAACCTGGAACTTACAACAAACACTCTTACTAATCAACTTACAGTTGTTTAACAGTCGAAAAAAGAATTTCTCAAAGTAAATAATATTTAACAACAGTCATTACATTACTTGAAAATCCCTTTCGTAACCAAAGCAATAGTACTTTCATACAAGGGAATGTCTTTTAATCATCATTACCTTACAAGGATTATTCCATCATACAGCATTATTACAATGGGAAGACATATGACATCCCAACTTTGCAGCCCTTATGCAAAGCTACAGTATTTGAATGGCGAAAATATTACAGAACAACAACAAAAGAAACTTCCTCTTTTATATATATATACATAGATAGAAAAGTCATAGACCATTTCATATCATAACCATTACCATAGTGTTGGGTTTACGGAATTACAACGTTAAAATCTGGAGTTTTATTCCGAACGGTGGACGCAGAAGACAAACAACGAACCAAACAGTAACGAGTATTATACAAGGCTATTTAGACAATTTACCCATTTATTCTATACATTTCACAACGAGAATATTAGTCTTATACTGAAATACTTTAACATTAACTTATTCTTTAATTAAGTTTTCATTAAATTTAACCTTTTTACCATTTATGTAATATTTTGGCCAAACCCGTTTCTTTCTTTGTATCAAAAATACATTCACGGGAAACAAGGCTCATATACAAATTACAGCAACGGTCATATCTTACGTGATCTAAAAATGTTTCATCAACATACCTTTACAGTGCTTTTGTTAGTTAAGGAGACAATCGTAGAAACTATGTAAAACAGTTCTCAAACCCAATATAGGCCAGGTGGTTAGGGTGCTCTGTTCACAACCTGCGAGCCACGGGTTCGAATCCCCGTCCCACCAAACATGCTCGCCCTTTTCAGTCATAGGAGCGTTATAATGTTACGGTCAATGCCACTACTCGTTGTTAAAGAGTATAAGAACAGGTAGTGGGTGGTGATTACTAGCTGCCTTTCCTCTTGTCTATCACTGCTAAATTAGGGACGGCTAGCGCAGACAGCTTTTTCCCGAAATTCAAACTGAACACAAGATGTTCCGTTTATCATAACGAGATCTCAGTGTTCTGCTAATTTCTGCAATCTGCAATCATAACTTACTGTAAAAAGTAAACAAATTATTGTAACCACGTAATGATGTAAGTTAAGTGCAAAAATAGTAATAATAAAATATTATCAAATTCACTATAGTTAAAAAATATCCGACCGAATTAGTAACACATATGTAATAAAATGGCATTTATTATTGAAATTCACCTGATATGCTTCTGTTGCTGTTCATATTTAATTACAACCTGCTGCATATATAAATCTAACAACTTGAAGCAAAACACCTCAGCCGGTAAAACATGGGGATGATAACATAATTTAAATCACTTTGTTTTGTTTTTCATGATAATGCTATGAAGGCTTTCTGGTCTCCTGACTTATTGTGACCACAAGGAAGGCAATCGGCCGGCAGCACCCACTTTGCACCAAAAATAGAGGGATTGACCGTCATATTACGACACCCCTACGACTAAGAAAGGGTATGTTTGGTGCTGAGTTTTTATCCCACAACCCATATTTGATTTGCAGTTTTTTTCAATTAAATTCTTCTTTTTAATTAATCAATCCATCACGGATTACAAATTAAAGGTGTGAAAATCTAATATTTAGTTTTATATTTTGCTTGTCACAGAAAAAAATAATAACATAATAATTTTGTTTGCTTTGAATGTTAACGTAAAACTACACGATGGCTATCTGTGCCAGCCGTTTCTAATTTAGCAGTGTAAGACTAGAAGGAAAACAGCTTGGGCTACTCTTTTTCTAACGAATAGTGGGATTGACCATCACATTACAACGCACCTACAGCTGAAATGGCGAGCATGTGTGGTGTGGTGGGGATTCGAACCCGCGACCCTCAGGATACGAGCCGAATGCCTGAAAGAGTAGACTAAAAATTGGCAGTGGGTGGTGGTGACTAGCTACCTTCTCCCTGGTATTTCACTGCTAAATTAGGATTGGCTACCCTCGTGTAGCTCTTCGCAAAATTCAAACCAAACCGTATATAACTAATAAGTATATCTGTGGACTATTATCAAAAAGTAGTGGGATTGACCATACCCTTATAACGCCACCATGGCTGAAAGGACGAGCATGTTGGTGTGACGGAGATTCGAACCTGTGATCCTCAGATTACGTGTTGAACGCCCTAACCACCTGACAATGCCAGGCCCTAATATAATAATAACAATCACATTTTGCTACCTTATTCAATACGTCTTTCTTAGACTTAATAACATCGCTTCATACCTACACAGAAGTTAATATTACCGCTCCACGGATCTTGGCTTTATGTTATCTGCATATTTAAACAAAGAACTTTTAATGCCAATTCATATAAATTTTCAAACGAAATTAAATTGCAAATTGTAAAGGAATATATAAATTTCTTGTGAATTCAAACAAGCCTATCAAATGAAACATGCCTTACCTTAAAAATCTATTTTTATAACGTCAGCTAACCTAATAATTACTAATAAAATAATGACCTAGAGGTTTAACAAATTTAAAAACGCAAGTGGAACCATAAACTACACTGGGAATTTTAAATAAATTTTGGTACGTTTTAACAGTTTTGAAATCATGTAACGTAACTAGACCTGTATGAATTCATTTCACACCTTTCTGATGTCTGTTCTTCAGGTATAAACGGACATCATGACGATAACCCTAACGGCCCATCAGTTTGTAGTGTCTGAGAGTTTGTATTGAAATTCCCTAACCATATATACTTTCAATGTCAACGTTATGACTAAAGCAAACATTTTCAAATATAAAATATCAATACAAGCGATTAAATAATGTTTGCTCTAACTACTAGACTTACCAATATGGTTTAATGAAGATAAACAGCTAGTATCTAGTTAGAATTCTTTATTTCTTTCACGTTTCATCTTACGGCTTTGTTAGCTTACTTAGATCTAAAATTATTCTTTGGGCTTGAATCTTTCACGCCTCACTTTTATGGCCTACCAAAGGACCACAAACCCGACATATCACTCAGACCTATTGTTTCAGTTGTGACTGTGGTATACCGAAGAACCACAAACCGAACATACCAATTAGACCTATTGTTTCAGCCTTTACCGTGGCCTACCAAAGAGCCACGAACCCAACATACAATTTAGAACTATTGTTATTGCCTTTACCGTGGCCTACCAAAGAACCACAAACCGAACATACCAATTAGACCTATTGTTTCAGCCTTTACCGTGGCCTACCAAAGAGCCACGAACCCAACATACAATTTAGAACTATTGTTATTGCCTTTACCGTGGCCTACCAAAGAACCACAAACCCGACATACCACTTCGACCTATTGTTTCAGCGTTTACTTCACCATAGAAAAAAGCATCCTCGTTGCTAAAAACAAGATTCTTTACCTTCTGTTTTAACTTGTTCGTAATATGTTTCAAGCACCTTTCATTTACTTCACAAATCAAACTCTTCCATTCATAAAATTGTCGATAACGGTATCCAGTTATATTTTGACGTATATTCTCTACGAAGACATTGACGTCATCTCCGTTCTGAGCTTGCCCTCTAGTGGCACAGCGGTATATCCGCGGAATCACACCGCTAACAACCGGGTTTCGATACCCGTGGTGGGCAGAGCGCAAATAGCCAATTGTGTAGCTTTGTGCTTAAATTCTAAACAACACAAAACAAAATCCTTTTTGAGATTAATGTAAGACCAATGTTGATCTCCATGGGATTTCCCTCCTGACATGTGCATACTCCTGAAATATGTTTCACGCAATAACATTTTCAGATTCAAAGAACAAATTTACTGTCAGGTGTAAAATATCCATGGCTACTAGGGTAGCCGTAGCGTTTGCTGCTAATTTCATGCATGTCTTTGAGGTTAAAACAATCCGCTGCTGGGCGGGCACTCGGGTGTTAACAGCATCCTGTTCTCTAGCTGCATTTTATTAACTATATTAACGTATTGAAATGACAGCTTTAAGAGCTTAATTTGCTTTCATATTTGCTAAACCAGGTTCACAATAATATCCAGTTTAGTACCGAATATGCCTCATTTAGTGAGCGCTTACAATTTTGGGACACTTCTACGACTGTATTGAATTGTAAGGCGCTTAATAACGTATGTAAAAGAAGCTTGAAACAACAAATCCAGCACCATTAACAAGAAACTTTAATAGTCAGAGCAATATTCTGTTTAAGTTCTTTGAGTGCACAAACCCCTTTCTAAGTTAGATTAGTTTTGTTACTGTAACTTCAAAGCTTAGCAATAAGAAATATAATAGAAAATAACAAGAAACTTTAATAGTCAGAGCAATATTCTGTTTAAGTTCTTTGAGTGCACAAACCCCTTTCTAAGTTAGATTAGTTTTGTTACTGTAACTTCAAAGCTTAGCAATAATGTTCCTAATTGTTTTTCTAAAAAAATATATGCAATGTTCAGTTATTGCGAGGGTATTAAAATCGAATGATTATTCTGAAAGTTTCATTAATTGAAATTTCACCACACATAAGGGAAAAAGAAGAGAATTCAGAAAAAAAAAAGTTCCATTGTAAATAACTTTATTAGTCCCAAAGTTAATGCTGTCATTAAGTATGCTATATGGAAGTTAATTTGCTTAAACAGATGATACAAGAATGTGGAAGTCTGCTGCTAAAGTTAGCAGCTAAACCTCGCGATCACTGTCAAATAAAAATAAAAACAGCCGTATCACGCGTATTCTATAATTCATCAGAAATATAATGACAAAAATGTAGTTTACAGTATATCTTGTGACATTTCTAACAAAATATATTCTAGTGACATTGAGAGACCGATTAAAAAAACGTTGCATGGAACATCTTGGAGCTGGCTACAGTGATGGTTAAGACTAATAGTGTGTGTGTTTTTCTTATAGCAAAGCCACATCGGGCTATCTACTCAGCCCACCGAGGGAATCGAACCCCTGATTTTAGCGTTGTAAATCCGGAGACATACCGCTGAACTAGCGGGAGGTAAAGACTAATAGAAGTGTGATTGTAACACATCAATTAATAATTGTCAGATATTAGAAGCCTTTAATCAACAGGCACGTAGAGTCATCACTTTAAAATTTAAATGGAGGATGTATGTATTTTTATATGAACGTTTTGATACTACGTTTCATTTCTTTTCTACAAAGTGTAAATATTTGATTATAATTACGTTTACTTCTACGTATTTATTACATGTGAAGGTTTATATACCTTTTCTTGTTTTCGTTTTTAAATGAATATTTTATTAATCGTGCTAATATTACTGTCGTATTTTTACCATTGATAGCGTGGTTGCAGGTCAGCCGATACACAAAAATACATTGTATTGTACATAAATTCTTTGTCCTGCTAAGACTGGGTTTGTGTTCTGTAATATATACCCCTTGATAAAGCCCTAGAGTGAGGACGTAAAGAATATTCTACGGATGCTGACTGTTTCTCTTCATTAAAAATGTTTACACTCAATACGCACTACCTAAATTCGAAAGAACAGCGTTTGGTTTTTACGTATAGTCCTTTACTTTGTGGTCAGTAAATGACTATATATTAAAACAAACTGTCACGTATCCCACCACTATACGAGGTGTAATTTACTTATTTATTTCATCCTATTACGCAGCGCTGGTGAGCTGTGAATTCAACGATACTTGTCTGCTGTAACTTAGATCTCCAAGTCATCTTTCCTTCACTAAAATTCACAATTTGACGAATAAAAGAAATCAACAACAAAACAAATAATAGGATTTTTTAACTACTTGTGCTTCTTGTCACATTTCATACACTAGGGTAGTAATTATATAGAGTCACTAATATTTTCTATGGTGTGTTATTATTCTAGAGATTATCCTTAATATGTCAAGCAAATACTCAATACAAAATACAAGCCCTCTCAGTGGCACAGCGGTATGACTGCGGGCTAACCACTAGAAACTGGATTTCGATATCCGTAGTGGGCAGAGCACAGATAGCCAATTATGTAGTTTTATGGTTAATTCCAAACAAAGAAAAGACAAATTGGTTGAAATTTATAACAAAACGTGTATTTATTAGCAATAATTAAAGTTTCAGGCTATTACTTTTCTTAAAGTTAACAGAAGAATATTGAAGGTTGGAATCTTATAACAAACAGTAGATATAAAACACGAGGCTTAAACTGTAGCTCGTGTAATGATGTATGTGCAATAAAATGTGGTTAACTGAAACTTTAGTTCACGTTAAATTATTAATACTAAGGTTCATACCTTTTTCTCAATATATATATGTATATTAATCTATACATAATATATATATGTATAAACCTTTCGTTAGGATTCAAAATGTGAGGATAAGCTTTCTCCTCTTGTACACACTGTGTGATTTATGAATTCTGTTGTCCGACGTATGTCGGTTCTACTGTAAAACAATTCAAAAAGCGTTCATTACGCACTAGTTGATTGTGAGATAGTTGTGTCAAAGCATGTTCAAGACCATTGGAAATGAAGAAAGTGAGGCATTACTTCAAATAAAGAAGGCTTTAAGAATAACCATCTAAATGTTGTGGAACTTTTATTAGTAATTGCTGATGTCATGACCTAGACTATTTAAATTGCGTCCACAACCGATGGTCTTCGTTTTTGCCTTCTTACATATTAACATACTCAGGAATTCTACCCCTCGGAACAACGAATTGTTTGTCTCACACAGAGTTGTTCATAATATTTGTATATTACGCGACAAACGAAACAACGGATAAAAAACGTTTATTTACCTCTTACTTGAATTTATTTTATCTTAATTCGACTAGTATTTTCTCATTCATTAGATCATACAAAACTTTTATGTAACACATATTGTTAAACTATAGCTTATATTCTGAAAACTTACGAGTTAAAACAAAGTATATTATGTATGCTATAATATTTCAACCACATTACATCTGCTATGCAAGTGATCCTCAATCAGCCTGGTTGATACAGCAAGCGATCTAAATGTTATTTATATCATCAGCTTTCATGAACAACGACTGCAAT